>NC_068968.1:18863866-19163866 GCF_026419915.1 Harpia harpyja | reverse complement strand
TGTGTGTGTATTGCTTATAAGTAAACAATTTAATTATGTTTAGCCAAAAAATATTTAAAGAAGAGATATTTTTAATTTTTAAGTTTCATAAGTACTGTCCTGTTTACCCCCAATTTTTACATTTTGTTTGTTATATGGTAAATTTACTTGGACTAAAAATGTAAATCTATTAATAGAATGCATTGTTCTGACTAAATGAACTATTATGCAGCTAACATTTTTTCTTCTAGTTCTTTGTCATTGCTAAGATTTTTTTGTTGCTGTTCTCTCAAATGCTGGGGCTTTTTAACTGTCTTTTTGTTTCTCTTGTTACAGTTGGTGCCAAAAGCCCCAAAGTATAGCTTTGTGACTTGAAGTCTGGATCCTGTTCTCACATTCTGCAGGGTGGTACTTAGTCTGAAACAAATGCTAAACAATAACTACTTTGAGTAAAGCAGGACCTATGAAACACTGTATACAATGTATTCTTTGTAAATAACATGACTAATTTATTTAGTGCCAGTTGTGAAAGTTACACAGTGGAAAAAGTTTCTTCTGGGTGTTAGTCAGTTAGCTAATGAGAATTGGAGAAAACAAATATTAATTAATGAACAGTTACTACAGATGTTTGGGCATTTTCATGATCTAATCAATAGTGATTACTATTTATTACATGGTTAAGTGTTGACATTGGTTTTGTGTTCATGGAAATTCAATATGGGGTGCTGTTTTGTGTTTGGGTTTTTTTTTTAAAAAAAAAAAACAAGCAAAGAACAAACAAAAAAACCTTCACTATTTTTAACAAAGTATCCTGTGGAGGTGCTTGCATGGCTTTATTTAGAAGTTTCTGTATAACAGGCAAGATACTAATTGCTATAGAAGGGTAGTATCTAATCCTTTGCATTTACCCAATTCAGTAAGCCATAGGCTTTTATTGTTCTATAATCCATTACTTTTTGCACTTAATGACAATTTGCCCTTAATGTCTTTTTTCTAATGTTTACTTGTTGGAGGATGAGTATATGTAAACATGCTCAAGTGAAGGCAATCACAAGGTATTTGTGTGGTTTGTGTGGCGTGGGGGTTTTTTTGGTAGCGGGGGAGGGGCCGCAGGGGTGGCTCCTGTGAGAAGCTGCTAGAAGCTCCCCTGGCTCCAAGCTGGACCTGCCTCTGGCCCAGGCCAACCCAATCAGTGACAGTGGTAGCGCCTCTGGGATAACAGATTTAAGAAGGGGAACCGGTAGTGAGTAGGGGGATTGGAATGTGAGAGGAACACCTATGCAGACATCGAGGTCAGTGAGGAAGGAGGGGGAGGAGGGGCACCTGAGGAGGTGGATGCCCCTGCAGCCCATGGAGGTGAACGATGGAGCGGAGGTCCCTGAAGATGGCCGCGACTCCATGGGAAAGCCCGCGCTGGAGCAGTTTGTGACTGAAGATCAGCCCGCGGAAAGGACCCACACCAGGGAAGTTCGGGAAGAAATGAAGCCCGTGGAAAGGACCCACGCCAGGGAAGTTTGTGAGGAACTGCAGCCCACGGAAAGGACTCACGTTGGAGAAGTTTGTGAAGGACAGTCTCGTGTAGGAGGGACCCCACGCTGGAGCAGGGGAGGAGTGAGGAGTCCTCCCCCTGAGGAGGAAGGAGCAGCAGAGACAATGTGTGGTAAACTGACCCCAACCCCCATCCCCTGTTCCCCTGCGCCGCCAGGGGGAGGAGGTAGAGAGAACTGGGAATGGAGTTGAGCCGGGAAGGAGGGAGGGGTGGGGGGAAGGTGTTCTAAGGTTTGGTTTTACTTCTCATTATCCTTGTTTTGATTTGATTGGTAGTATATTAAATTGATTTTGTTTTTTCCCCAAGTTGAGCCTGTCTTTTGCCCATGACCATAAGTGGTGAGTGATCCCTCCCAGTCCTTATCTCGACCCACGAGCCTGCCTTTATATTTCTCCTCATCCCACTGTGGCTGGGGTGGGGAGTGAGCGAGTGGCTGCGTGGTACTTTGTTACTGGCTGGGCTTAAACCACGACATATATGTATGTCTTATTTATCATAATTCTAAAACTTTGTTTTAATTAAGTTTGTTTAGAGGTAAGCTATGCTGTTCTCATGAATGTACTTCTGTATTTTCTCATCAATACAGTTTTGATGCCTGATAGGACCTAATTAGACTGATATACCCAACTGGAATATTTCCTAGCATGTTTGGAAACTTTCCACTTTTAACCTTCGGTGACCTTTTTATCTGTATAGGACTTGTCAAGAGCTTGAAACGTACAGACACTAATAAGCTATACTTTTTATACTACTTTTATTTGCAAGGCTTCCCACACACCTCACAAGCCAGGTCTCAGAAATGTAGCATTTGCTTCTATCCCAGCTGCCCTTATAGGGAACAGTATTGAATTTCTCAGTGATGATTTAGCTGTGGGTAGAAGATAGGTATTTTTTTTTATATCACTCTTAACTAGTCCATAATAATTTAGGAAGTTATTCCTTATTTGCTTCTTCATGAGTCTGTCTCTTCTAATCCCTTTACTTTTATCTTCCCCCTTTACTTATGCTGTCTTTCTGCTTGCCCGTCAGTTGTTTTCATATTGCTTATTCATCTCCTGCTGTTTCTTAGTAACTCATGAGGGAGAATGCAGAATCTTTCCCTAAGTCGCAGATGTTTTTCCTCTGTTCATTCTTCCCCAAGCAAGGGATGACTCGCTGAGAAATCCTGAGGGCTAGTTCTTGCATTAGCTGGACTGGTGCTTCTGTTCTTTGCCATCCTACTAGCATATGCACTTCAGAAATGTAGTTTCTGCAACATCAGTCAACTCTGATAAGCAAAGGGCACTTACAGGGTAGAAGGTAGTGGTAGGTCAATTTTTGTTCAATCTGTGGACTAAAGTCTTCAGTAAACTGGGTTTTAAGTATCTTTCTGAGGTGAAAACACTTAATAGAAACTAGGCTGAGAACACTAACTCACTTTACACTTACTGCTGAAACTGAATAAAACAATGTGGTCAGGCCTACACCCACTACCAACTACAAGAAACATTACCTTTTTGTTTTCCATAGTCTAGTTTAAAGGTGGTCTTCTTTAGGCTTCTATTTTAAAACTAATACTTAGAAATTGATATATCAACATTTATTGTCTGTATGTGGCATATTTTGAGGAGAACATGCTGGGAAAATGTAATTGCTTTGTCTTAAAGTGGGTTCTTTAAAGCCTTATACGTTACATTTCCAATTGATGGAACTTAAGAAAACATAACGTATATCTTATTTATAACTGTATACTGTTGTGTGTAAGGAGTTCTTTTAATAGTTCAATATCTGAGAGAAAATTATGATGTTGGATCATCTGGGAAAATGTTTAAGGAGGCAATTCCTGAACCTATTCTTATCTCAGTGATAATTTAGGTGCTCAGTGTAGGTCTAGCATTCAACAGCCTGTGAAAATTCTATCTCTAAGTGTGGAACTGCTGATTTTTTTAGGCATATCTTTATTTCTCTTTCTTAAAGTTTATATTAAGGAGAGTGACCTTTAATGAACAGAAAAATTATTCTTTTGATACATATCTGGATTTCAAAATCTCAGGAGTTGTGTTAACATTGGGAAGCTTATTTAAAATGAATTTTATTGGGTATTTGTATTGGGTCTGGCTGAAATGGAGTTAATACTCCCCATAGCAGCCCTCATAGCACTGTGCTCTGCATCAGTAGCTAGAAAGGTGTTGATAACACACCAGTGTTTTGGCTACTGCTGAGCAGTGCTGGCACAGCATCAAGGCTGTCTCTCCATCATTTTTGCCCCCCCCTCAATGGCAGGCTGGAGCAGGGCAAGATCTCGGGAGGGGACATAACCAGGACAGCTGACCTAAACTAACAAAACAGATATTCCATACCATATGACGTCAGCTCAGATATAAAAGCTAAGTAAAGGGAGACGGAAGGGGGGCATTTTTGTCTTGTGGAACAACCACTACGCGTACTAAAGCCCTCCCTCCCAGGAAGTGGCCAGACATCGCCTGCTGATGGGAAGTAGAGAATAATATCATTTGTTTTTCTTTGCTTTCGCACGCGACCTTTGCTTTCACTTTATTAAACTGTCCTTATCTTGACCCACGAGCCTTTTGTTATATTTTCTCCCCCCTGTCCAGCTGAGAAGGGGGAGTGATAGAGCGGCTTTGGTGGGCACCTGGCATCCAACCAGGGTCAACCCACTACAGTCCTTTTTTGGCGCCCAACGTGGGGCACGACAACGGCAGTTTTGCATTAAACGTGCCATAGCTAGTTATTAAGTGGCAAGCTCCTGTGCAGGTCACGGAGCTTGTTGGCTGCTTGCTTCTCTCTACCTTGCTGAGTTTGGGAACATGGTAATGCAAATAATGGCTGTGTGCTTTGCCCTGGCACTGATGGCTTTGTTGTGCTGCGGGAGCTATCTTGTGGGGAGAATGAAGGAACTCGGGAACATGCTAATACAAATAATATCTATGTGCTTTGTCCTGGCACTGATGGCTTTGCTGTGTTGTGGGAGCTATCTTGTGGAGGAGATGAGGGAATACATCTCCCTCTCCCTACCGGGCATTGATGTGAATGGTTTTATTATGCAGGCTCCCGAGGTCCTTGTTCACCCTTATGTGAGTTGTTCAGTACTAATAATTAATACTGGTGGTATATTATGGGTATTGTGGAATCTGGTCTCGTCCTGGTATAAGAGAAGACAAGTTTTGGGTGAGGCAATACTGAAATGTGCCCTCAAGTGACCGGTCCCTGGGTGGCAGGGTATATGGAAGGATTTGGGCAGATTCCTAGGACAGTTATCACCTCCCATAATCTGGGACTTTACACCTGAACAGGCAAGTAACCCTGGCAAACTGACGCGCCACCTGATAGAAGGGTGCCTTGCCTATCCCAATGATGTGGGAGAATTTGTGGGAGAACTTGTGGGAGAACAACGGAAACTGCGTAAGGCACAACTGTTATTCTCTGTTTGCTAGCACAAGACACTACTGTTCTTTGTTATAAGTTTGTTGAAGTAAGCACAAAAGTAGAACAAGGTCGGGCCTACGTGACTGATAACAGGAGGGCAACGTGACCGAAGACAGGGTGCAAGACAGCATGCAGGTGGAGGAACTATTCGCGTGATCAGAAGACTTTATCCAATTAGACTATTGTTTAAGCGTGTGAACGGCACATGTTAACCAATCAACAAATGGCTTATGTGTGAGTAGATACTAGAAACATATATAACCGAGTGTTGCGCAGTTAATAAACGGAGAAACCGTTTGATCCACGGTATCTGTGTTGGTCCGTTTTCTCCCCAGGGCGAGTCCCTGGCGATGCGTCGTTTTCCCTAGATTGTCGCAGCGGAGAAAGTGTGGCAAGTGGTGACCCCGACGCGGACGCGGACGTGGAGTGTGCGAGTGTTTTGCCTGGCTAGGCGATTGGAAGGTGGCCCTCGGGGCAATCCTGCCGGTGACGATGGCATCCATCGGAATAATCATTAAGGTACTAAAGGCGGTAGGCAGGGAGGTGGACTGTGGAGTGCATACAGCTCCAGTCACGAGTCTCATCCAGTGGATGATACAACGGGGCTTCATAGTAAAGCCGGGAGAGATATTTGATGCGTCGCGGCTGCAGGCTGCGCACGAGGAGTTGGTGGAGGAGTGTTTGAGTGGAAAGAAAGGAGCTGCGGATAAGCTCGCAGCTCTTGGTTCAGTGTTGACCGTATTGAGGAAGGGGAGAGAGGCAAAGGCGGTTTGGATGGCGGCTACAGCGGTGTTGCGTGGAGAGGCCAGTAGAGAGGTGGTTGATTTGTTAGAGGTACAGGCTGACAAAGAGAGTAAAGACGCTACAGGAGTCGGAGGTGAGGAGATGTTAGGAAAACAAGTAGAGAGAGTGGAAGGAGCGGGGGATGCTCCAGACGCCTTGGCGTTTCCAGTCTCTCGCGGGCAATTAGAGGATTCTTTTTTTGGGTATCCACCCCTTCCCCCGCCAGGATTGTTTTCACATGAGTCAGAGGAGCCCTCTAAGTATGTCCCGCCAGCGAGTAGTACGACCACGGGTCCTAGTGCACCCCCGGTGTCTATGATGGAGGTACATTCGGATGAAAAAGACCGTTGCATTAGGAAGAAATTGCAAGCAGAAGCAGTTCCATTGCCGGACTCGGATGAGGAGAGTCCACTGCATGCAAAACAGAATCAGATCACTGAGGTAACGGAGGTTTTGACGAAATTTAAAAATTTAGCGGCAACTATTGAACAGACAGTACAGCATGCTCAAAGTGTTGTAGGTCGTGCGGCACAGCCTCCGGTGTTTACGGATTGGAAGTTAATAGCAAAAAATTGTGTTCTAGAGGGTGTGGATTTCAAACCTTCAGATGAAGGGGGAGTATTAGCATGTCCGTTGTTAATCACTCAAGATGGACCTAGATGGCAACCACTAGATTACAAATTAGTAAAGGAATGGCAAACGAGCTGTAGAGATGATGGATTGCAAGGCCCAAGGACGCGAACTCTGTTAGATGTGATTTATGCTCAGCCGTTACTGCCCTTTGATTCGAGACAGCTGGCGCATGCAGCACTTATGGCACCTTTGATGTGCCTCTGGGAGCAGGCGTTTAAAGAGGAAGCAGAAGCGGTTGTTTTGGACGCTCTTACTCCAGGACACGATTTAGTAGGGGTCTCTATGGCGCAGTTAACGGGGACCGGAGATCATGCATCCCCTCAAAATCAGGCCGGTTTGCGAGGTCGGGTGATAGCGGCTTCTTCAAAGTGTGCTAGAAATGCATTTATGAAAGTTAGTAAGTTTGAAAAGAAAAGAGTCCCGTATACAAAGGTTATTCAGAGACTTAATGAACCATATCAGGATTTCTTAGAGCGTTTGCAAAAGGCGGTGGAGGTAGCAGACATATCGGACGAGGTTAAGCCAGTTCTTGCGAAAGAATTAGCTCGTACACAAGCAAATGACCAGACAAGGCAAATTTTATTGCAATTGCCAGCAAAAGCTTCACTAGCAGATATGATTAAACGAGTGTTAGAAGCAGAAGCTCAAACCGCAGCAGCACCTGTGGTTGCAGCAGTTACAGCTGTACTTCGCAATCGCACAAATAACAACCCGAGGAGAAACATTTCTTGCTTTGGTTGTGGGGGAAGCGGTCACGTTAGAAGCCAGTGTCCTTCAGTGTCTAGAGCCAATCTGGGCAGGACGCCAAATTCAGACCAAAAAGGGAGTTGTTTCCGCTGTGGGAAGTTAGGGCATCTTGCAAAGCAATGTCTCATGACACGGGCCGGGGAACATCAGGGAAACTACAGGGGCGGTCCCAGCACGGGGCGGGCGGGGCTGCCGGAGAACAATCCGTCCTGTCAAGTATATCCCGTAGAATGCCGAGAATCACCGACGATTGGACAGCAAAAGGACGAGCCCCTGCCCTGGAAGATGACCACCGATGGGCTTTAAAGACTACCACAGGAGTGTGGGTAGAGCAACCAACAACGGTAACATTGAAGAGAGGAGGATTGGGAAAGAGTACGGGTGGAATTTTAGTGGGTGATGGGGCTCACAAATGGGGAGTCGATATTATTCTGGGAATGTGCACTGAAACAAACGATGCTATACAAGCCACTATAGTTCCCCTCACTGAAATACCAATGTATATTCCTGAAGATACCCCTATGGCCCATTTGGTGTTAGATATGTCAAGGCGACCTACTATTGAATGTACAATGCAACCAGTGTGTGAGCGATGGGGACAGACCATATGTCAAATTAGAGCCCTTTTAGACTCTGGGGCCAATGTTACAGTAATCCCACAAGAAGTTTGGCCAGTGTCATGGCCTCTGGAAGAAACCAGCATCTCAGTAACAGGGGTTGGAGGAAGTCGAGGTACCCAAAAAAGCCTTTTGCCAATTCAAATTCAAATAAAAGGAGAGAACCAATCGACTGTTATCAAACCTTTTATCTTAAAAGGACTTCCTTTACCCCTGTTAGGGAGAGACGCTATGCAAGGCTTGTCGCTGTGCATAGTTTCTGACTCACAGTTGCACACAGATCCGCATTTTTTATAGGGACCGCTGGCCAATGCCCACCGACCATAGCCATGAAGTGGAAAACTCAACAACCGGTGTGGGTTGACCAGTGGCCCCTTCCCCAAGAAAAATTGTCTCAGCTACAGCTATTAGTACAGCGTGAAGTAGAAAAGGGACATTTAGTCCCAACCACCAGTCCGTGGAATTGCCCTGTGTTTGTCATCCAAAAGAAGTCAGGTGCCTGGCGTCTTCTACATGATCTCAGAGCGGTCAATGCCGTTCTTGAAGACATGGGACCTTTACAACCAGGTTTACCTTGGCCATCCATGTTACCCCAAAACTGGCCTGTTGTAGTGATTGATATAAAAGACTGTTTCTTTTCTATTCCACTCCATCTGGACGATCAACCCAAGTTCGCGATGACGATCCCGATGATCGACAATCAAGAACCAGTGCAACGTTACCATTGGACGGTGTTACCACAGGGGATGAAAAATTCCCCAACTCTGTGTCAGTGGTTTGTTTCTCGCGCGTTGCGTCGGTTTCGGGATACACATCAAAATTGGGTTCTCTATCATTATATGGATGATATTTTGCTATGCGGGGAGGGAGACATTAACACAACTTTAAAACACTTAGTTCAAACTCTTAAAGAACATGGTCTAGAAATAGCACCTGAAAAAGTACAAACAACTGTTCCAGTGAAATATTTGGGAACACTCATTCAGAAACGGGCAGTCCAGCCTCAAAAACTACAAATTGAACACCAAGTGTCGACCTTACACGACCTACAGGTGTTGGTTGGTAACCTACAGTGGTTAAGACAATTCATTCCCATAACACACAAGGAGTTACAACCCTTGTTAGCAGATTTAGCAGGAACCCCAGATGTCGCAGCTCCTTGCACATTGGCAGACACACAAAAGGCTGTGTTACAACAGATAACTACTAAACTAGCTCACAAGAGTCTCAACCGTTATACCCCAGAAATCCCATTAGAATTGCATATAACTATGCAACGAGAAGGAGCAAATGGTCTAATATATCAATTCATTGATTCACGGGTATGTCCTTTGTTATGGCTGTATACCAGTTATCCCAAACAAGCCGCACCACAATTTTTAGTAGCATTGGCAGATGCAATCTCTCGAGGACGACGACAAACGCAGCAGTTATCAGGAAGAGATCCTAAATTTATTTCAACATCTGTTAGTCCCCGTAATTTTGAACAATTACTAATGTTTGATATGTGTTTACAAGCGGCCTTAGCAGATTTTATGGGGCAAATTATCCCGGCTAGGGGTGACCCTCTCATTAAGAGTCTATTATCATCAACCTTCAAACCACAAACACCCATTTCAGAGAAACCCCTCCAAGGCCTCACTGTGTTTACAGATGCCTCTGGAACGACTCAACAGGCAGCTATAGCCTGGTTTTTGGACAATCAATGGCATACCAGAGCTTGGAAAAGCCAAGGATCTGTTCCAATTTTAGAATTACATGCTGTGTTAACTGCTTTAACGACTTGGCCTGCCATCCCTCTAAATATTGTAACAGATAGCGAATATGTGTATAACTTAACACAACGATGTAAACAAAGTTTACCGGGAGGGACTGAACCTGCTCGAGAGCTGTTATCAATATTAGAGAAAAGACAAGAACTTGTATTTTTTGCACATATTAACAGTCATACACAAATACCGGGCGCTTTAACGGGGGGAAATGCTCATGCAGACAAATCAGCAGGAACCCTCATTCAGACAGTAGGTGTTCCCATTTTACAACAAGCCAAACTTTCTCATGAATTTTTTCATCAGGGAGCTAAAGCACTAGCAAGACAATTCCGACTACCCCTGTCTGATGCTCGAGCAGTGGTCGCTTCTTGCCCACACTGTCGTCAAACTAACTCTTGGACATGGGGAATTAACCCCTGCGGTCTACGACCGAATCAAATTTGGCAAACAGACATCACAGTCTATGAACCTTTCAAACCTCGGAAGTATTTACATGTTACTATAGATACTTGCAGCGGCTATATCTGCCCTACTGCCAAAACTAAAAGTAACGCCACCGCCACCATACGACATTTTTGTCACGCCATCAGTATATTAGGGGTTCCACAAGAAATAAAAACCGATAATGGCCCCAATTATATTAGTTCTCGAGTTCGCAAATTTTTAAATAAGTGGGGCATCTCACATATAACCGGAATACCCTACAATTCTACAGGACAAGCAATCGTTGAATGGGCCCATCAAACCCTAAAGACACAATTAGACCGTCTTAGGGAGGGGGAGAAGGTACCTGTAAGCTATCAAAATGAACTGTTAGCCAAGGCCTGTGTGGTAATAAATCATACGCCACGAGGCGACTCAGATCCATCTCAGCATCACACCGCGGCACAGCGACATTTTTCTACCGCATTGCTATCTGACCGTACGCTGGGAGCACCAGTTCGGTATCGAGATCCAATCACAATGGAATGGCAAGGGCCGGTACCCATTTTACAATGGGGGCGAGGATACGCCTGTGTCCAAACAGACTCAGGACCCAGATGGGTACCGGCCAAATGGATCCGACCAGATGTACAAGGAACCAATAAGGATTAACAGCCTACAAAGTGATACCCCCAAAACTGCGAGGAGGACTCTGTTCCATAGGACGATTGAGAGCCTGGGCACCTACAGAAGCACAATTAATCAACGTGACATGTCGAGAAAAAAGAACTATACAGGTAACGAAATTGGACAGCTCTTGTGACCCCAACGTCCATTTACCCACTCATTTTTTATACTTGACACTCTCATCAGTTACTCCAGTAGGACCTTGGATAAACAGAATGAATATTCAAACTTTAGCCTGTTTGGTTTTAAAACAAGGAAATGCCACTGCTCAAGCCATCGACGCATTAACAGAGCTTCAGGAAATGACAACAAATCAATTACAAGCACTACTTCCACCCATAGATTTTCTGCTGGCTCAATTTGAGGTAGGATGCAAACAAAACAACACCCTTTTTTCCAGAATTTTGTTGTTTAGACTTTACAAACAACACCGAGACGCTGAAAACCATCAGACAACAAGCCGAGATCATTCGACAACTCCAAGATGCCGTAAAAGTGGTAGGGATTTCAGGTATTCCTGAGGATTGGTTTGGCTGGTTGAAAAAATGGGGTTTCTCCATCATTGGAGGTCTGTGTGTTTTGGCCATTGTCTGTATGATCATGCCCTGTGCTTTGGCGCTTTTGAAAAGTATGTTAGATGATAGAATAGTTAAACAAACTATGCACGCTTATGTATTGTACTCACCTATTGCAAGCGAAACTGTTTAGATGAGCTTAGGGAGGGGGAATTGTGGGAGAAGTTGTGGGAGAACTTGTGGGAGAACAACGGAAACTGCGTAAGGCACAACTGTTATTCTCTGTTTGCTAGCACAAGACACTACTGTTCTTTGTTATAAGTTTGTTGAAGTAAGCACAAAAGTAGAACAAGGTCGGGCCTACGTGACTGATAACAGGAGGGCAACGTGACCGAAGAGAGGGTGCAAGACAGCATGCAGGTGGAGGAACTATTCGCGTGATCAGAAGACTTTATCCAATTAGACTATTGTTTAAGCGTGTGAACGGCACATGTTAACCAATCAACAAATGGCTTATGTGTGAGTAGATACTAGAAACATATATAACCGAGTGTTGCGCAGTTAATAAACGGAGAAACCGTTTGATCCACAGTATCTGTGTTGGTCTGTTTTCTCCCCAGGGCAAGTCCCTGGCGATGCGTCGTTTTCCCTAGATTGTCGCAGCGGAGAAAGTGCGGCACAATGAAAACCAGCAGCTTCTCGCACTGTACTGGGGCCTGGCCTATGCCTACCGAGCCATAGTTCAACACTCTCAGAGGACCACGGTTGAGGCAGGGACCCAGACTGCATCTGAGGACACCATGCTCGAGATAGGGACCCAAACAACAACAACAACTACAGTAATTGCCCCAATAGTGAAAAAGAAACAGTGGACAAGGAAAACAACAGGTCCATACCATCGATTAGTGAGGGAAGAAGAAGAAGAGGAAAGGCTTAATCTAGAAGCTGGTCCTTCGATAAAGAAATTGGAGGAAGGAGTGAGGGAACTTAAACAGGAAGCAGAAACTACCCGGTCCCTGACGTCCTCAGAACTTCGGGACTTGCGGAAAGACTACAGCCGCCAGCCAGGTGAGCGGATTGCTGCTTGGCTGCTCCGATGCTGGGATAACGGGGCCGACAGTCAGCACCTGGAAGGCAAGGAAGCCCAACAGCTGGGATCCCTCTCTAGAAACCAGGGAATTGAAAGAGGAATTGGAAAAGAGGCAGCAATTTGCAGTCTCTGGAGCCGGCTCCTCTCAAGTGTGAGGGCAAGATATCCATTCAAGGAAGATCTTGTGAACTCCTCAGAAAAGTGGACTACCGCAGATGAAGGCATCCAGTACCTGAGAGAGTTAGCAGTGGTGGAAGTCATCTACAGTGATCTAGATGATGAGGAGGTCTCCAAAGATCCAGAGGATGTCCTGTGCACACGGGCCATGTGGAGAAAGGTGATTCAAGGTGCCCCAGCGTCATATTCTAACAGCTTGGCAGCAATGTATTGCCCAGATATGGAAACACCAACTCTGGAGAAAGTGTCGTCTTGGCTCCAGAACATTGAAGAAAATCTCTGTGTCTCGTCATCCCTACAGGACAGTGCCTTGGCTGTTAGGGACGCTCCAAGAAATCAGTCCTCTCCTGCCCCGGTCAGAGGGAAAGGGAGCCCAAGGCGTATGCCATGTGGTACACTCTGGTTCTTCCTGCGTGACCAAGGGGAGGACATGAGGAAGTGGGACGGTGGATCCACCTTTAAGCTGGAAGCCCGCGTACGTGAACTGAGAGGGAAGACAGCTGTTAAGAAGGGGTCACCCAAGAAGAAGGCTGTCAGTGTCGTTGCTGTAGAGGCCCAAGAAAGCAATCAGCAATCCTCCAGGCATAGAAGAACTGAAACCACCTCCCTTGATTCTGGTGAGGGGACTTCTGGTCTGGCACCGCAAGGGTCAGACAGTGAATACTCTGATGAGGAACAGCAATAGAGGGTCCCTGCCTTCGGCCAGGAGGAGGAAAGGGATGACCGGATATACTGGACTGTGTGGATTCAATGGCCTGGCACATCAGACCCACAGAAGTATAAGGCTTTGGTAGACACTGGTGCACAGTGTACGCTGGTGCCATCAGGGTACAGGGGCACAGAACCCATCTGGATCTCTGGAGTGACAGAGGGATGCCAAGAATTGACTATATTGGAGGCTGAGGTGAGCTTGACAGGGGACAAGTGGGAAAAGCACCCCATTGTGACCGGCCCAGAGGCCCCTTGTATCCTTGGCATAGACTACCTCAAGAGAGGGTATTTCAAGGACCCAAAGGGGTACCGATGGGCTTTTGGTGTAGCCACTGTAAATGCAGAGAAGATCAAACAGCTATCTACCCTGCCTGGCCTCTCGGAAGATCCCTTCATTGTGGGATTGCTGCAAGTTGAAGAACAGCAGGTGCCAATTGCTACCAGGACGGTGCACCGGCGGCAATATCGGACAAACTGAGACTCCCTGGCTCCCATCCATGAGCTGATTCATCAACTAGAGAGCCAAGGAGTCATCAGCAAGACTCATTCACCTTTTAATAGTCCTATATGGTCAGTGCAAAAGTCTGATGGAGGGTGGAGGTTAACAGTAGATTATCGCAGGCTGAATGAAGTGACACCGCCACTGAGTGCTGCTGTACCAGATATGTTAGAGCTCCAATATGAACTGGCATCAAAGGCAGCCACGTGGTATGCTACAATTGATATTGACAACGCATTTTTCTCCATTCCTTTGGCATCAGAGTGCAGGCCACAGTTTGCTTTCACATGGAGAGGTGTCCAATACACCAGGAATCGACTGCCCCAGGGGTGGAAGCACAGCCCTACCATTTTTCACAGACTAATCCAAACGGCACTGGAACAGGGCGATGCCCCTGAACATTTACAATACATAGATGACATCATCGTGTGGGGCAACGAGGCAGAAGAAGTGTTTGAGAAGGGAAAAAGAATAATTCATATTCTTCTGAAAGCTGGTTTCACCATAAAGAAAAGCAAGGTCAAGGGACCTGCACAGGAGATTCAGTTCTTGGGAATAAAATGGCAGGATGGACGCCGTCATGTCCCTATGGATGTGGTTAACAAGATAGCAACTATGTCTCCACCAGCTAACAAGAAAGAAACACAAGCTTTCCTAGGCCTTGTGGGGTTCTGGAGAATGCGTATTCCAGGTTATAGTCAGCTTGTGAGCCCTCTCTGTCGAGTAATGCGGAAAAAGAACTATTTTGAATGGGGCCCTGAGCAACAACAAGCCTTTGAGCATATCAGACAGGAAATAGCTCGTGCAGTAGCTCTTGGGCCTGTCCAGACAGGACCAGGTGTACAAAATGTGCTCTACACTGCAGCTGGGGAGCATGGTCTCACCTGGAGCCTCTGGCAGAAAACACCAGGAGAAACCCGAGGTCGACCATTAGGGTTTTGGAGCCGGGGGTACCGAGGATCAGAAGCCCACTACACCCCGACTGAAAAAGAGATACTAGCAGCATATGAGGGAGTTCGAGCTGCTTCAGAAGTTGTTGGTACAGAAGCGTATCTCCTCTTGGCACCACGATTGCCCGTGCTACACTGGATGTTCAAAGGAAACATCCCCTCTACACATCATGCAACCAGCGCTACATGGAGTAAGTGGATAGCATTGATCACGCAACGAGCTCGACTGGGGAAATCTAACCGCCCAGGAATTCTGGAAGAGATCATGGACTGGCCAGAAGGCAGAGATTTTGGAGCATCGCCTGAGGAGGTGGCTTGTGCCCAAGAGGCACCACCATATAATGAGTTATGAGAAGACGAAAGGCGTTATGCTTTGTTTGCTGATGGATCCTGTCGTGTGGTAGGGAACCATCGGAAGTGGAAAGCTGCTGCGTGGAGTCCCACACGACAAGTCGTTGAGGCCACTGAAGGAGAAGGCGAGTCAAGTCAGTTTGCAGAAGTGAAAGCCATCCAACTAGCCCTAGAGATTGCTGAACGAGAAAAGTGGCCGGTACTCTACCTCTATACCGACTCCTGGATGGTGGCTAATGCCCTATGGGGGTGGCTACAGCAGTGGAAGAAGACCAATTGGCAACGCAGGGGTAAACCCATCTGGGCAGCTGCATTGTGGCAGGACATTGCTGCCTGTGTAGAACACGACTCTAAAGGTACCTCATGTAGATGCTCACATGCCCAAAAGCCGTGCCACTGAAGAACATCGAAATAATGAACAGGTAGACAAGGCTGCCAAAATAGAAGTAGCTCAGGTGGACCTGGACTGGGAGCGTAAGGGAGAGCTATTTGTAGCTTGATGGGCACACAAAACATTGGGACATCTAGGGAGAGATGCAACATATAGGTGGGCTCGTGATCGAGGGGTGGACCTGACCATGGAGGCCATCACACAGGTCACTCATGAATGTGAAACATGTGCTGCAGTCAAGCGAGCCACCAGAGTAAAGTCTCCCTGGAACAGAGGGCGGTGGCTGGGTTTTCGATATGGCGAGGCCTGGCAAATTGACTACATTGGACCACTGCCACGAACACACCAAGGCAAGCGCTACATACTCACGATGGTGGAAGCAACTACTGGTTGGCTAGAAACATATCCTGTAAACCATGCCACTGCCCAAAACACCATCTTAGGCCTCGAAAGGCAAATTTTGTGTCGACATGGTACCCCAGAAAGAATTGAATCAGACAATGGGACTCATTTCCGAAATAACCTCATAAGCTCCTGGGCAAAGAAACACGGCATTGAGTGGGTGTACCACATCCCCTATCACCCACAAGCATCTGGAAAGATTGAGAGATATAATGGACTGTTAAAGACTATGGTGAGAGCGCTGGGCAATGGGACATGGAAGCATTGGGATACAAATTTAGCAGAAGCCACTTGGCTAGTTAACACCAGAGGATCTGCTAACCGTCCTGGTCCTGCCCAAACAAACCCCCTACATACTGTGGGAGGAGATAAGGTCCCCGTAGTGCACATGGGGAAGTGGCTGGGGAAGGCAGTGTGGATTTCTCCTCCCATGGGAAAAGGCAAACCCATTCGTGGGATTGTCTTTGCTCAGGGACCTGGGTGTACTTGGTGGGTAATGCGGAAGGATGGGGAGACCCAGTGTGTGCCTCAAGGACATTTAACCTTGGGAGAAAAATAATCTGTGATGTGAGTTGTGTTTTGGCTACTGCTGAGCAGTGCTGGCACAGCATCAAGGCTGTCTCTCCAACATTTTTGCCCCCCCTCAACGGCAGGCTGGAGCAGGGCAAGATCTTGGGAGGGGACATAACCAGGACAGCTGACCTAAACTAACCAAACAGATATTCCATACCATATGACATCAGCTCAGATATAAAAAAGCTAAGTAAAGGGAGACGGAAGGGGGGCATTTTTGTCTTCCGGAGCAACCACTACACGTACTGAAGCCCTGCTTCCCAGGAAGTGGCTAGACATCGCCTGCTGATGGGAAGGAAGTAGAGAATAATATCATTTGTTTTTCTTTGCTTTCGCGCACGACCTTTGCTTTCACTTTATTAAACTGTCCTTATCTTGACCCACAAGCCTTTTGTTATATTTTCTCCCCCCTGTCCAGCTGGGGAGGGGGAGTGATAGAGCGGCTTTGGTGGGCACCTGGTGCCCAGCCAGGGTCAACCCACCACAATAGCATACAAAAATTCCACTTTATAAAATTTCTGAAATGTTCCATTTTGGATGGGCAAATAAGAAATGTAACATTTTTGTAACATTTGCTTTTGTGGTGGGTTGACCCTGGCTAGATACCAGGTGCCCACCAGAGCCATTCTATCACTCCCCCTCCTCAGCTGGACAGGGGAGAGAAAATATAACAAAGAGCTTGTGGGTCGAGATAAGGACAGGAGAGATCACTCACCAATTACCATCACAGGCAAAACAGACTCAGCTTGGGGAAAATTAACTCAATTTATTACAAATCAACCAGAGTAGGGTAATGAGAAATAAAACCAAATCTCAGAACACCTTCCCTCCACCCCTCCCTTCTTCCTGGGCACAACTTCACTCCCGGATTCACTACCAAGCCCCCCCAGCAGCACAGGGGGACGGGGATGGGTTTTATGGTCAGTTCATCACACGTTATTTTCTGCCGCTTCATCCTCCTCAGGGGGAGGACTCATCACACTCTTCCTCTGCTCCAGCGTGGGGTCCCACCCACGGGAGACAGTCCTCCACGAACTTCTCCAACGTGGGTCCTTCCCATGGGCTGCAGTCCTTCAGGCACAGACTGTTCCAGCATGGGTCCCCCACAGGGTCACAAGTCCTGCCAGAAAACCTGCTCCGTGGGCTCCTCTCTCCACAGATCCGCAGGTCCTGCCAGGAACCTGCTCCAGCGCGGGGTTCCCACGGGGTCACAGCCTCCTTCGGGAACCCACCTGCTCCGGCGTGGGGTCCTCCACGGGCTGCAGGTGGAGATCTGCTCCACCGTGGACCTCCATGGACTGCAGGGGGACAGCCTGCTTCACCATGGTCTTCACCACGGGCTGCAGGGGAATCTCTGCTCTGGCGCCTGGAGCATCTCCTCCCCCTCCTTCTTTACTGACCTTGGTGTCCGCAGGGTTGTTTCTCTTACATGTTCTCACTCCTCTCTCCAGCTGCCGTTTCCGTCTGTCCCAACTTTTTTTTCCTTCTTAAAAATGTTATCACAGAGGCGTTACCACTATCGCTGATTGGCTTGGCCTTGGCCGGCAGCAGGTCCTTCTCAGAGCCGGCTGGTATTGGCTCTCTCGAACACAGGGGAAGCTTCCAGCAGCTTCTTACAGAAGCCACCCCTGTAACCCCCCCCGCTACCAAAACCTTGCCACACAAAGCCAATACAGCTTTGCTTTGTAATACAACTTATTTCAAAACTATCCTACATTTAAGCAAAGAAAAAAAAAAGTAACTGCAAAGGTTAGATATCCTAAAACCAAAATGTGTTCAGTTGATCTGAAATGAACATTTTTGCTGTAACTGAGAATTCTGATGTGTGTGAATTGTCTTGTCTTAGTCTGAATACCAAAACCAAACCCACAGCAACAGCATTATTTACCCAGCTCTGATTAGAACTGGCCCTTGAAATTTGACATAGTGGAGGTATGTAATATGTGCCATTGTTTTGAAATCTGTTAAACTACAGCTGCTCTTTGCAAATGTTGTAGATGAGCACTGCATCTGAAAGAAGCAGTTCCGCTGTCCCCAGGCTACTAGTTCCTGCTCCCTCTTGTGCTAGAACAGATATTTGAGTACCTGTACGGCCAGAATCTGAACCCAGGATAGAAGTAAACAAGAAAGTTTTACCCAGAGTCAGAACTGTGATTCAGTGCACTGCATAGCTGCACAAACCCTTTAGCTTGACCCTGGGGGGGGCTGAGGTGAGAATTAGTTGTTGGATATGGCTGGAAGCCAGGACTACTTCTTGAGACAGTAGTGCTCAGTTATGCTGGGCCAGGGAAATTATGACTTTAAAACCAGTGACACAAACCAAACACAGTAATATCTATCTGTTACATTTTATACTCAGACATTTTTAAAACTTCTAGTCAGTGCTCCAGATATTTTTTGTTGAAATTGGAATTAAATAGAGTACTATTTCTTTTCATAACTTATCCTGCCTCTAATCAGCAGAATGGCCAAAGAAGTGGGTAAAAAAAAAATCCAGTACCTATGAAAGACACGATAGTTTGTCTACAGATAGTAATTTAAGAAATGCCTTTAGCATTGCCCTTATTTAATTTTAGTATTTTTAATTAAGCAAACCACTGAGAGAATTTTTTTTCATTAGTCTTTGTCTCAACAACATTTAAATCCAGCATATGAAGATGCATGGAGCAGCAGTGATGATGAAGGCTGAATTTCAATCATGTGCTGATATGAAATTGACATTCAGGCACTGCGTTCACGGACTTTATCTACAGAATTGGATATTGTCAGATTTAATATGACTGGATTTCTGGTACAGTTCTATTAAAGCAAGATCTTTCAGAAATAAGTTTCCACTTTTCTCTGTGTCTTCTACAGGGTGCCTGATCAAGGGGAGCCTATTGACGAAGTCTTCTTACTCCAGCTTCAAGAGGCATCACGCTCACAGGGTCTCATCCTGCTGGGGGACTTCAACCACCCCAACATCTGCTGGAAAAGTAGCACGGCGAGCTGTAGGCAATCCAGGAGACTCCTGGAGTACATCGAGGATAACTTCTTAGGCCAGGTAATAGACAGCCCTACCAGAGGGGATGTGATACTGGACCTGATGGTCACCAATGCAAGTGAGCTAATCGGTGACATCAAGATTGGAGGCAGCCTGGGCTGCAGTGGTCATGCACTGGTGGAGTTCGCATTCCTGAGGCATATGGGTCAGGCAAAGAGTAAAGTCAGGACCCTGAATTTTAGGAAAGCAAAATTCCAGCTGTTCAAGGAGTTAGTCAATAGGAACCCCTGGGAAACTGTCCTCAGGGACAAGGGAGCAGAACAGAGCTGGCAGATCTTTAAGGACGCTTTCCATAGAGCACAAGAGCTCTCGATCCCCAGGTGTAAGAAATCAGGAAAGGAAGGCAAGAGACCAGCATGGATGAGTCGAGACCTGCTGGTCAAACTAAAGGGCAAGAAGGAAATGCACAGGGCAGTGGAAGCAGTGACAGGTATCCTGGGAAGAGTATAGGGACGCTGCCTGGTTGTGTAGGGATGGGGTCAGGAAGGCCAAGGCGTGGCTGGAGATGAACTTGGCAAGGGACGCAAAGAATGATAAGAAGGGGTTCTACAGGTATGTCAGCCAGAAAAGGAAGGTCAAAGAAAGTGTACCCCCCATTGATGAACACAACTAGCAAACTGGTAACAACAGGCAAGGACAAGGCTGAGGTAGTCAACAACATTTTGCCTCAGTCTTCACTGGCAATCTCTCTTCCCACACCTCTCGAGTGGATGGACTGCAAGAGGGGGACTGGGGGAGCAAAGTCCCTCCCACTGTAAGAGAAGATCAGGTTCAAGACCACCTGAGGAACCCGAACATACATAAGTCTATGAGATCTGATGAGATGTATCCGAGAGTCCTGAGGGAATTGACTGACGTAGTTGCCAAGCCACTCTCCATGATATTTGAAAAGTCATGGCAGTCAGGTGAAGTCCCTGGTGACTGGAAAAAGGGAAACCCATTTTTAAAGAGGGTAGAAAGGAGGACCCTGGGAACTACCGACCTGTCAGCCTCACCTCTGTGCCTGGGAAGATCATGGGATAGGTCCTCCTCAAAGTTATGCTAAGGCACATGGAGGACAGGGAGGTGATTTGAGACAGCCAGCATGGCTTCACCAAGGGCAAGTCTTGCCTGACCAACCTAGTGGCCTTCTGTGATGGAGTGGCTACATTAGTGGACAAGGGAAGAGCTACGGATGTCATCTATCTGGATTTCTGTAAGGCCTTTGACACGGTCCCCCACAACATCCTTCTCTCGAAATTGGAGAGATATGGATTTGATGGATGGACTATTCGGTGGATGAGGAATTGACTGGATGGTTGCATCCAGAGGGTAGTGGTCAACGGCTCAATGTCCAGATGGAGATCAGTGACCAGTGGTGTCCCTCAGGGGTCCATACTGGGACCAGTACTGTTTAATATCTTCATCAATGACATAGTGGGAACGAGTGCACCCTCAGCAAGTTTGCAGATGACACCAAGCTGTGAGGTGCAGTTGACATGCCTGAGGGATGGGATGCCATTCAGAGGGACCTGGACAAGCTCAAGAAGTGGAACCATGTGAACCTCATGAGGTTCAACAAGGCCAAGTGCAAGGTCCTACACCTGGGTCAGGGCAACCCCCAGTATCAGTACAGGCTGGGGGATGAGTGGATTGAGAGCAGCCCTGTGGAGAAGGACCTGGGGGTACTGGTGGATGAAAAGCTGGACATGACTCTGCAATGTGTGTTTGCAGCCCAGAAAGCCAATCGCATGCTGGGCTGCATCAAAAGAAGCATGGCCAGCAGGTTGAGGGAGGTGATTCTGCCCCTCTACTCCGCTCTGGTGAGACCCCACCTGGAGTACTGCATCCAGCTCTGGCATCCTCAGTACAGGAAAGACATGGACCAGTTGGAGCGGATCCAGAGGAGGGCCACAAAAACGGTCAGAGGGCTAGAACACCTCTCCTATGAGGAAAGGCTGAGAGACTTGGGGATGTTCAGCATGGAGAAGAGAAGGCTCCAGGGAGACCATATTGCAGCCTTTCAATACTTAAATGGGGCTTATAAGAAAGAGGGGGACAGACTTTAGTAGGGCCTGTTGCGATAGGGCAAAGGGTAATGGTTTTAAACTAAAAGAGGGTAGATTTAGACTAGATATAAGGAAGAAATTTTTTTATGATGAGGGTGGTGAAACACTGGAACAGGTTGCCCATAGAGGTGGTAGATGCCCCATCCCTGGAAACATTCAAGGTCAGGTTGGACGGGGCTCTGAGCAACCTGATCTAGTTGTAGATGTCCCTGCTTGTTGCAGGGGGGTTGGACTAGATGACCTCTAAAGGTCCCTTCCAACCCAAACTATTCTATGATTCTATGACCACCTTCCTAGGGATGGAGGTGAGGTTGACTAGCCTGTATTTCCTGGATACTCCTTGAAGACATGGGTGACCTTTGCTTTTTTCTAATCCTCAGAAACCTCTCCTGTTCACTGTGATCTTTCCAAGATAATCGAGAGTGGCCTTGCAATGACATCAGCCAGCTGTGGCTGCATCCAGTTGTTGTGTTAAAGGGTAAAGGAATTTGGCAGAAAATAAACCCCCTTGCATTCCAACTTATCCTCAGATGTCAGAAAGGCTGGGGGCGGCTAGGTTTAGTTTCTGAGTAATGTCCAACTCAGCGCTATAAGTCTGGTCGCACAATGATGGATGCACTTATAGCACACTGCACTCTCGGCTTAGTCGCGTTCAATGCACGAGAATTACCAGACTTAGGGAGTTTGGTTGCATTAATGAACTATCACGACTAGATTAATGAGCAGCACAGTTTATTAAAGGAACAGTACAGGTTCTTTTGGATTGCTGGTGATAAATACACTGTCTGCAAAGTACGTGCAAATAATAATAGTCGACTACAAGCACACTAAATTATGAAAGAAAAGAGCTCTAAAGAATTCTAAGTTTCCCGGGGAAGCACTCAGTACAACCAAGTGTTCGAATCTCACCCAATAGGCGTCCCTATGGGGGGGAAGAGAGGTTCAGCCCATCGACTGATCCTAGAAGTCAGCAATGTCCTCCCAACTTGTCTATGATGGTATCTTCCCTAATAGTCTTCCTCCTTTTGGATCTTTTTATCCTATTTTTCCTTTTAGGTGGAGCTTGAGTGACTCTAGTCATACATACCTTTACTTTGATTGGTATAAAATTCTCTCACTTTGCTTTTAAAGGTATATGCTAGAGAAAATTCAGAGCACATGCTCAGTGAGGGGTGGTTGCACCTTGGAGGTGGGTAACTTTTGGGATGGAGGTGTGCTTTGGTATTATAATGAGCAAAGTTCACCCAAAGGACGTGGTGTTGCATGCCAGTACCCCAGAACTGGGCACGTGTGATATAAATCAGAAGTAGGGCATTAAGTCAACAGAACCCCCATTATTTTGCCTCTTTGCTTCAGTGGATTCAGTGCAGGGACCAACCGTTCTTGTTCCTATCGCTCCAGTTCCCTATCCCTGTGATCACAGAGCCTGGCCGCGGCGTCTCCACTCTGCTCCGCCCTCTGTGTTACTTTTTGGAGTCAGCACACCAAGCTCCCCTGGTGTTGCTAACATCTAAGGTTGCAGGTTATGTTGCTTAGGGAACTACCATGGAACTGATTCTTTACTTGTCCACTGCATTCCACCCTGGAGGGTCACCTTCCCTTGAGGTGGTGGGGGTGTCATATTGATAAGTCACCTCCAGCAGTCATTCCACACCAGTCAAGCACCATGGACTTGTGCATGTCCAGTTTGTTTAAGTGTTCCCTAATTGAACCTCCTCCACCAAGTGTATGCCTCCCCTCCTTCAGACTTCCTAGTGGTCTCGGGGACCTGGGCTTGTTAAAGGCCAGTCTTTCCACTAAAGACTGTGGTAAAGAAGCATTCAGTACCTCGGCCTTTTCTATGTCCTTTGTCTCCAGTTCTCCTGCTACATTCAGCAATGGGCCCACATTTTCCGTAGTCTTCCTTTTGCTGCTGATATACATGTAGAAGGTTTTCTTCTTCCCTCTCGTATTCCTCACCAGATTGAAGTCCAGATGGGTTTTGGCTTTCTGTGGTGGGTTGACCCTGGCTGGATGTCAGGTACCCACCAAAGCCGCTCTATCACTCCCCTCCTCAGCTGGACAGGGGAGAGAAAATATAAGAAAAGGCTTATGGGTTGAGATAAGGACAGGGAGAGATCACTCACCAATTACCGTCACAGGCAAAACAGACTCGACTTGGGGAAATTAGTTTAATTTATTACCAATCCAATCAGAGCAGGGTAATGAGAAATAAAACGAAATCTTAAAACACCTTCCCCCCACCCCTCCCTTCTTCCCAGGCACAGCTTTACTCCCACATTCTCTACTTACCCCCCCAGCGGCACAGGGGGATGAGGAATGGGGGTTGCGGTCAGTTCATCACACATTGTCTCTGCCACTCCTTCCTCTTCAGGGGGAGGAGTCCTCACACTCTTCCCCTGCTCCAGCATGGGGTTCCTCCCACGGGAGACAGTCCTCCATGAACTTCTCCAATGTGAGTCCTTCCCACAGGCTGCAGTTCTTCACAAACTGCTCCAGCGTGGGTCCCCCACAGGGTCACAAGTCCTGCCAGAAAACCTGCTCCAGCATGGGGTCCTCTCTCCATGGGTCCGCAGGTCCTGCCAGGAGCCTGCTCCAGCATGGGCTTCCCACAGGGTCACAGCCTCCTTCAGGCATATGCACCTGCTCCGGCATGGGGTCCTCCATGGGCTGCAGGTGAATATCTGCTCCACCGTGGACCTCCGTGGGCTGCAGGGGGACAGCCTGCCTCACCATGGTCTTCACCACGGGCTGCAGGGGAATCTCTGCTCCGGCGCCTGGAGCATCTCCTCCCCCTCCTTCTTCACTGACCTTGGTGTCTGCAGAGTTGTTTCTCTCACATATTCTCACTCCTTTCTCCAGCTGCAGTTGCTGTTGCGCAGGTTTTTTTCCCCCTTCTTAAATATGTTATCGCAGAGGCGCTACCACCATTGCTGATTGGCTTGGCCTTGGCCAGTGGCAGGTCCCTCTTGGAGCCGGATGGCATTGGCTCTATTGGACATAGGGGAAGCTTCTGGAATCTTCTCACAGAAGCCACCCCTGTTGCCTCCTCCTGCTACCAAAATCTTGCCACACAAACCCAATACACTTTCCTAACCCCATCTGTCCATGCTAAGATAGTTTCTCTATATTCCTCCCTGCTTCCACCTCTTGTATGCTTCCTTTTTGCATCCTGAGTTTTGTCAGGAGCTCCTTTTTCATGCATGTAGACATTCTTCCACCTTTGCTTGATTTCCTGCATGTGGGGTTGGACCATCCTTGAAAATTAACTAGCTCTCCTGGACCTTTCTTCTCATCGGGGCCATATACTACGGAATCCTTCCAAACAGAACCCTGAATAGGGATCTATCTGGAAATGTGGAAACTTTCCTCTATACTTTTTGTAAGGCTCATTTTCATACTATTGCTGAGTAACTTTTTGCATATCAGTTTTGCATAAGTTGTGCCATGAATGCGATGTGGGATTCAGTTAAGGAAGAGGTGGGCTGGGGATTATCTGCCCATGTATCTATCTATAGTTGCCTTGGGGGTTTATTGCTCCTATTAACAGCTTGTATCTTTTACACAGGAATTTTTCCAAATTCTGTTCTGGTATCAGTTGATGATGTCATTATTCTCCCTCTTGACTGTTGTCCTCTGCTGAAAGGAGATGTGTTTCTGGTGAGGGAAATTAAAAATATCTATGTCTCATCTGGGCAAGAATCCAGGCTCATTCTACAGTCCAGCACCTGCAAACCTTCCATATAATGGCAGTAGCTGGTAAGTGATGTTTAGTTTCCAAGGTTTGAAACCTCTTAGCACCAGCCAGCATCTCAAACACCAATTTCTCTGAAAATTCTACTTTGGATAATGGTGCATATGTTATGATTTTCTTCAGTATTTATAGTTCTCTGTAGATGTGGTAAACTTATTGTCCTGGTTTCAGCTGGGATAGAGTTAATTGCTTTTCTAGAAAAAAAGATTACTTTTTTAAATTTCTGCTGCATTCTTATGGTGGCTGTACTTAATTACTAAGTAAAGTGTTGGTATCTTCAAAATGAAAAATTCTAAAGGACAGTGAAGGTACACTGTATGATATTTTTCACAGGAAAGAACCAAATAATAAGCCAAGAGTGACAGTTGCAACTGTGCACCTCTTGCTTCTAAGTTAAATGTGATAATTAAATGTAGAGGACCTCGGCTGGACCAAGGGGCCTGGGGAGGATATTGACCTTGACAAGATTGCAGTGTTCCCATGAGAGAACAAGAAAGGATGAGAAGCATGCCTGGGAAACTAAGTTTGTGTTGACCATTTGCAGTTGTGATAAGGAACCTGAAAAAGTCAACGAATGAGGGGTGAGAAAAACAACTTCTGACAACTTTCTGACCAATAAGGGACAGACATATGTACAAGGTAACAAGTATAATGGGTATAAATTTGCTGGCTTGTAGTAATAAAAAAACCTTCTTTGCTTGTACTATAAGAATGCGTACTTGTCGTTTGTCCGTCTCGACCGCGACAATTAAATCTGAGTCTTCCCCTTCTTTTATGACTATTCTGCTTCTATACTTATAGTATGTATTTTTATAGTATCTGAGCACTTTCAGAGCCAGAAATGTGGCAAGTGGGATAATATAGACTTAATTGTAATTCCCCTCCTTGTGTCAGTCAGAAAAAAAACCCACATTTGAAAATCCAGTCAGATGTCAGAAGGGGTGCTGTATTCATGTTGAAATCAAATCATTCACTTGAGAGGCAAGTAGCTGATAGCTGGATTCTAAGTTCCTGTTAAAAATAGGGTTCTACCAGAGAACCGTTCTGGGTATTTACTATTGCTTAGAAGACTTGCTTTGCCTGCCAAGGCAGAGATTTTTATTTGAGCTTGATACAGCAGGTACCAAAAGAGGGAAAAGAATTTATTTATTCTTACAAGAGATCAAAGAATTTCCTTTCACTTCCAGCCTAAGGAAACAATGGAGGTGGGAGTCAGTCTGAGCCAGCCCAGCTGAAGAAATTCAGAGAGCCTAAGACAAGCCTCCTTCAGTTTCAGGGAAAGCTGAGTTCTGTAGAGACAGTCAGATAGAACTCTTTGATTATTTATGTCTGGATTATGATGCTCAAAAATAATCTGGTATTGAGACATCCAAGCAAAAAGCGGGTTCTTTTTTTCCTCCTGTACACAGACCTGGAAGAAAGCATTAGCACCTGAGAATATAAGTATGGTTAACTCCCAAATATTGGGAAGAACAAGTTAACACCATGTGCTTACCTCCCTTTGCCCTTTTCTCTGTCCCCAATTGTCCTGGTTTCAGCTGGGATAGAGTTAATTGTCTTCCTAGTAGCTGATACAGTGCTATGTTTTGAGTTCAGTATGTGAAGAATGTTGATAACACTGATGTTTTCAGTTGTTGCTCAGTAGTGTTTAGACTAATGTCAAGGATTTTTCAGCTTCTCATGCCCAGCCAGCGAGAAAGCTGGAGGGGCACAAGAAGTTGGCACAGGACACAGCCAGGGCACCTGACCCAAACTGGCCAACGGGGTATTCCATACCATGTGACGTCCCATCTAGTATAGGAACTGGGAAGTGGGGGCGGGGAATCGCCGCTTGGGGACTGGCTGGGTGTCGGTCGGTGGGTGGTGAGCAATTGCACTGTGCATCATTTGTACATTCCAATCCTTTCATTATTACTGTTGTCATTTTATTAGTGTTGTCATTATCATTATTAGTTTCTTCTTTTCTGTTCTATTAAACCGTTCTTATCTCAACCCACAGGTTTTGCTTCTTTTCCCGATTTTCTCCCCCATCCCACTGGGTGGGGGGGAGTGAGTGAGCGGCTGCGTGGTGTTTAGTTGCTGGCTGGGGTTAAACCACGACAGTCCTTTTTGGCGCCCAACGTGGGGCACGAAGGGTTGAGATAACGACAAACCTGACCAGAGCTCGTTAAAACAAATTTGTTATAAGCATTCATTATTTCGGTATAATAGTCGCTGGTCATTATGTTGATTTATGTGTTCTTAGAGTTGTTGCTCTGGTTTTTAAAGTTCTGTTATGTATCACCTCGTTTGCTGTATGTAGTCCCTCTTCTGCTGCTTATCATCTGTGGGAGGTGGATTAAGGTTTTCACTTGGATGTATTGTATAACACTGGTTTATGGTATGATAAAGTCGTCGGCTGTGGGATTAATCCGGTACTTGCACTCAGCATTGTCACCTTTATACTGTGGAAGCCATCTGTGGGAAACTATTAATAATTATACCATTTACCTTTCCTCCTTGGAAAACCAGCCTATGGGTGGGGTACCTTTCTTCCCCTCTCCTTTCTCCTTCAGTTCAGTTACAATGGTGTTTGAGAATTTTGAAAAATTTGAATACTCTTGGGATGTTGGGACCAGCACGGTCCTAGCCCTACTGCTAGGAATTAGCATGCTCCTGAATGTGGTTCAGCTCTTGTTTAAGGTTAAACAACTATTTAAGAAAATCACCCAGAGATCTGCCCCAAGGCTAGATAATTATGAGTGGCAGGGTGTGTGGGGTAGTATGGGCAAGTACCTAGAAAAGTGGGCACCTCCAATGTTTTGGAAATTCACCCCTGAACAAGTGCAGAATCCAGAAGAACTAGTAAAATATTTGGAAAAGGTATGCTGTCACCCTGGCAGCTCCAGAGAGATACAAATTACTGCAACGTGCTGGGGCCTGGCCCATGCCTATCGAGCCCTGTTCGACACCACTCAGTACCCTCAAGGGGAAGAGAAGGTCTCTGGACCTAACAAAAAAACGATGAGCACTGCGGTCACTCAAACCTCGGCAACAGGCACTGCGGCCCCTCCAGCCCCGGCGACGAGCACTGTGGCTACCCAAACCTCAGTGACAGGCACTGCAGCCCCTCCAGCCTCAGCAATGAGCACGGCAGCTACCCAAACCTCGGCAACGGGCACTGAGGTCCCTCCAGCCCCAGCAACGAGCACAGCAGCTACCCAAACCTTGGCAACAGACGCTGCAGTTATCCAAGACCCGGCGAGCGGTACTGCAACTGAACCAGCGGACCAACCTGCACCAGTATCAGTTGCCCCCATACACAAGAAGAAATATACAAAAAAATCAGTTCGCTTAGCGAAGGATGAAGATGAACCAGGGTCATCACGGGAACAGGAGGAAGAGGCAGAACCAGAGGTAATCACGCAATCCCTATCCTTGAAAGAGCTGCGGGATATGCGAAAAGATTTTGGCCGCCGTATAGGTGAGCATATTATCACCTGGCTCCTCCGATGCTGGGACAATGGGGCTAATAGCTTGGAATTAGAAGGTAGGGAAGCCAAGCAGCTGGGATCGCTTGCCAGGGAAGGTGGCATTGACAAGGCAATTGGAAAAGGGACACAAGCCATCAGCCTCTGGAGGCGACTCCTGTCAAGTGTGAAGGAAAGGTACCCCTTTAAGGAAGATGTTATATGTCAATCAAGCAAGTGGACAACCATGGAAAAAGGTATCCAATATCTGAGGGAATTAGCTGTGCTAGAGACAATTCATCATGATCCGGACAACCCACAATTACCCAAAGATCCAGACGAAGTCCAATGCACACGACCCATGTGGCGGAAGTTTGTACGGAGCGCACCATCGTCCTATGCCAACTCACTGGCAATAATGACCTGGAAAGACGAAGAGGCACCGACAGTGGATGAAGTGGCTCGCCAACTCCGTCAATACGAAGAAAATCTCTCCTCCTCCCTACAAGCCTGCATTTCGGCTGTGGAGAAGCTGTCCGAGGATTTCCAGCAATTCAAAGAGGAGATGTCCTATTGCCCACCTGTAAGGACCAATGTCTCAGCTATTAGGAGTGAGCATTCCTCTGCCCAAGAGAGAGAATATAGAAGATACACACCGCGAGGTGCCCTGTGGTTTTACTTATGTGATCATGGAGAGGACATGAGGAAATGGGATGGAAAACCTACCTCGGTCCTAAATGCACGGGTACGTGAGCTGCGAGGAAAAACCACCACAAAAGGGGATTCTCCCAGGAAAAATGCCGCTCCAGTTTCCAAACAGAGTAGAAGGGCTGATCTTATTTCTGATACTCTTGAAGGGACTTCTGAGCCAATTTTACGAGAAGTGAATACTGGATACTCTGACCAGAATTAGAGGGGCCCTGCCTCCAGCCAGGTGGAGGAAAGGGATAACTGGGTCTATTGGACTGTGTGGATTCGATGGCCTGGCACGTTAGACCCACAGGAGTATAAGGCTCTAGTAGACACCGGCGCACAGTGTACTCTAATGTCATCAAGTTATAAAGGGGCAGAACCCATCTGCATCTCTGGTGTGACAGGGGGATCCCAAGAGTTAACTGTATTGGAGGCTGAAGTAAGCCTGACTGGGAATGAATGGCAGAAACACCCCATTGTGACTGGTCCAGAGGCTCCGTGCATCCTTGGCATAGACTATCTCAGGAGAGGGTATTTTAAGGACCCAAAGGGGTATCGATGGGCTTTTGGTATAGCTGCCTTGGAGACGGAGGGCACAGAACAGCTGTCTACCCTGCCTGGTCTCTCTCAAGACCCTTCGATTGTGGGGTTGCTGAGGGTTGAAGAACAACAAGTGCCAATTGCTACCACGACGGTGCACTGGTGCCAATATCGCACCAACCAAGACTCTCTGATCCCCATCCACAAGCTGATTCGCCAACTGGAGACCCAAGGAGTGATCAGCAAAACTCGCTCACCCTTTAATAGTCCCATATGGCCAGTGCAAAAGTCTAATGGGGAGTGGAGACTAACAGTTGACTATCACGGCCTAAATGAAGTTACGCCACCGCTGAGTGCTGCCGTTCCAGATATGCTAGAACTTCAATACGAGTTAGAGTCAAAGGCAGCCAAGTGGTATGCTACAATTGACATCATTGCTAATGCATTTTTCTCAATCCCTCTGGCAGCAGAGTGTCGTCCACAATTTGCCTTTACTTGGAGGGGTGTCCAGTACACTTGGAATCGATTGCCCCAGGGGTGGAAACACAGCCCCACCATTTGCCATGGACTGATCCAGGCTGCACTGGAAAAAGGTGAAGCTCCAGAACACCTGCAATACATTGATGACATCATCGTATGGGGCAACACAGCAGAAGAAGTCTTTGAGAAAGGGAAGAAAATATTCCAAATCCTTCTGAAAGCCGGTTTTTCCATAAAAGAAAGTAAGGTCAAGGGACCTGCACAGGAGATCCAGTTTTTAGGAATAAAATGGCAAGATGGACGTAGTGAGATCCCAATGGACGTGATTAACAAAATAGCAGCTATGTCTCCACCAACTAATAAAAAGGAAACACAGGCCTTCTTAGGTGTCGTGGGGTTTTGGAGAATGCATATTCCAAATTACAGTCTGATTGTAAGCCCTCTCTATCAAGTGACTCGAAAGAAGAATGATTTCAAATGGGGCCCTTAGCAACAACAAGCCTTTGAACAAATTAAACGGGAGATTGTTCACGCAGTGGCCCTTGGACCAGTCCGGGCAGGACAAGATGTTAAAAATGTGCTCTATACTGCAGCTGGGGAGAATGGCCCTACCTGGAGCCTCTGGCAGAAAGCACCTGGGGAGACCCGAGGCCGACCCCTGGGGTTTTGGAGTTGGGGATACAGAGGATCCGAGGCTCGCTATAGTCCAACTGAAAAAGAGATATTGGCAGCATATGAAGGAGTTCGAACTGCCTCAGAAGTGGTTGGTACTGAAACACAGCTCCTCTTAGCACCCCGACTGCCAGTGCTGGGCTGGATGTTCAAAGGGAGGGTCTCCTCTACACATCATGCAACTGATGCCACGTGGAGTAAGTGGATTGCACTGATCACACAACAGGCTCGCATAGGAAACCCCAGTCACCCAGGAATTGTGGAAGTGATCACGGACTGGCCAGAAGGCAAAGATTTTGGAATGTCACCAGAGGAGGAGGTGACATGTGCTGAAGAGGCCCCACTGTATAATAAACTGCCAGAAAATGAGAGGCAATATGCCCTGTTCACTGATGGGTCCTGTCGCATTGTGGGAAAGCATTGGAGGTGGAAGGCTGCTGTATGGAGTCCTGCACAACAAGTTGCATAAACTGCTGAAGGAGAAGGTGAATCGAGTCAGTTTGCAGAGGTGAAAGCCATCCAGCTAGCATTAGATATTGCTGAAAGAGAAAAGTGGCCAGTGCTCTATCTCTGTACTGACTCATGGATGGTGGCAAATGCCCTGTGGGGGTGGCTACAGCAATGGAAGAAGAGCAACTGGCAGCACAGAGGTAAACCCATTTGGGTTGCCGCACTGTGGCAAGATATTGCGTCCCGGCTAGAGAATCTGGTTGTAAAAGTACGTCATTTAGATGCTCACATACCCAAGGGTCAGGCCACTGAAGAACATCAAAATAATCAACAGGTGGATCAGGCTGCCAAGATTGAAGTGGCTCAGGTGGACCTGGACTGGCAACATAAGGGTGAGCTATTTATGGCTCGGTGGGCCCATGATGCTTCAGGCCATCAGGGAAGAGATGCAACATATAGATGGGCTCATGATCGAGGGGTGGACTTGACCATGGACACTATCGCACAGGTTATCCATGAATGTGAAACATGTGCTGCAATTAAGCAAGCCAAGTGGTTAAAGCCCCTGTGGTATGGAGGGCGATGGCTGAAATATAAATATGGGGAAGCCTGGCAGATTGACTATATCACACTCCCACAAACTCCCCAAGGCAAGCGCTATGTGCTCACAATGGTGGAAGCAACCACTGGATGGCTGGAAACATATTCTGTACCCCACGCCACCGCCCAGAACACTATCCTGGGCCTTGAAAAGCAGGTCTTGTGGTGACATGGCACCCCAGAACGAATTGAGTCAGACAACGGGACTCATTTCCGAAACAACCTCATAGACACCTGGGCCAAAGAGCATGGCATTGAGTGGGTGTATCATATCCCCTATCATGCACCAGCCTCTGGGAAAATTGAGCGGTACAATGGACTGTTAAAGACTACATTGAGAGCAATGGGGGGTGGCACCTTCAGACATTGGGATACACATTTAGCAAAAGCCACCTGGTTAGTCAACACCAGAGGATCTGCCAATCGGGGTGGCCCTGCCCAGTCAGAATTTTTACATACTGTAGAAGGGGATAAAGTCCCTGTAGTGCACATAACAAATATGTTAGGGAAGACAGTCTGGGTTACTCCTGCCTCAGGCAGAGGTAAACCCATTTGTGGGATTGCTTTTGCTCAAGGGCCTGGGTGCACTTGGTGGGTGATGCAAAAAGATGGGGAAGTCCAATGTGTGCCTCAAGGGGATTTAATTTTAGGTGAGAATAGCCAGAATTAAACTGTATGATATTAGTTGCTATATAACCCTGCTACTGTATGTTATCCTTACTATAATTGTTATATGCTATATCCATAGTACTATAGTAAGAATCACTTAGATCAAGCAAGAATGAACTGTGATAAAACTGAGCAAAGCGCAGTAGTGATGGAACCAGAACTGACTCCAGCATGCAACAATCCAACGGTGCACACCATCCTCCTGCTGCGCCAAATGTCACCTGCTCGTCACACCGCACTGAAGCCCAATCCTGCTCTGCAGATTGAGAGGACTTTGCACCATCCCTCCTGCCCAGAAAGACTGGTATGACAGATGGAGCCCAGAGTCGGAAACTAAATTAACTCAATGAACATTTTATGAACATAACCCATGAACTAAAGGAATGATATCTGTGTGTGTATACATATATATATGTGTGTATATATATATATATATATCATTGTTCATATGTCTTAAAGGGATGGAAAGGTGATGATGATTGACCAGGATGTAACTAAAGGTATGGGAACTGAGCATGACGTCAATGGTATAGAATAAGGGGTGGATACTGTCCTGGTTTCAGCTGGGATAGAGTTAACTGTCTTCCTAGTAGCTGGTACAGTGCTATGTTTTGAGTTCAGTATGCGAAGAATGTTGATAACACTGATGTTTTCAGTTGTTGCTCAGTAGTGTTTAGTCTAAAGTCAAGGATTTTTCAGCTTCTCATGCTCAGCCAGCGAGAAAGCTGGAGGGGCACAAGAAGTTGGCACAGGACACAGCCAGGGCACCTGACCCAAACTGGCCAACGGTGTATTCCATACCATGTGACGTCCCATCTAGTATAGGAACTGGGAAGTGGGGGCGGGGAATCGCCGCTCGGGGGACTGGCTGGGTATCGGTCGCGGGTGGTGAGCAATTGCACTGCGCATCATTTGTACATTCCAATCCTTTCATTATTGCTGTTGTCATTTTATTAGTGTTATCATTATCATTATTAGTTTCTTCTTTTCTGTTCTATTAAACCGTTCTTATCTCAACCCACAGGTTTTGCTTCTTTTCCCGATTTTCTCCCCCATCCCACTGGGTGGGGGGGAGTGAGTGAGCGGCTGCGTGGTGTTTAGTTGCTGGCTGGGGTTAAACCACGACACCAATATACTCACTCTTACACACATGCTGACAAGACTAAAAACGTAGGGATTTGTTTGCCACCTTTTTTTGCATTGTTTGGATTTGTAGTCAGGCCAGGCTTCTCACTGCAGAAGACATCTGGGGTTTTTTTTTAATCAAGGAGGAGTTCCTTATATGTTCAGTCATCTTAGGGTCCAGATATTAAGACCCCTGTCATTGCAAAGCTGAAAAATTCTTAGATTTGGGAACATCAGTAGAATTGACTATTAAATTTTTTCCCCTATGTTTACCCTTGTGTGTGGCAGTACATTCCCCCCACCCCCATCCTGCCAGCAGGAAACAAAACTTCTCCAGGAAGGGAGAAGGGGAAGGAAACCCTGGAGGCTGCAGGTTGAAATTTGAACTGGCCAATCGAGATGCGCCAGGTACACCGAGGTGACCCTCCTGGCCAATAGAATTAAATGACCACAGGTCAGATTCGACCGGGGTATAAACGGGGTCCCGCAGGACACGTGGGCAGTCCTCCTCGGAGCAGCAGGTCTGCAGTCGGGGACTCCCCCTCGGGTCAGGGCACCGCCTGAGGTAACTCCTCGAGGGAGAGAGCCCTCATCTTTTAGGTGAGTGATATGCACATTTTGAGCCATCACTTTAAATCTTGGGGATTCTTAAGTCGGCCGTGTAGTATTAATTCTCTTTACATCATTGAGCCTGTGGTTTTATAAAATGTTACTGGACTTCTAACTAACTTTTGCTGAAGAATAAATCTGAGTTTTAACACCTGTTGGATTTGGTTAGTCGTGCATCCATAACATTGTGTTATAGTCCTTATCCTTACCTTGTATGGAGATATATAGATATATGTTTACGCACACATATATGCACACAAGATATAAATATATATAAAATACCACTGTTTTGGCACCATTGGAAGAAAGTTCTCAGTTTTCTTCCTACCTTATTTTTTAATGTAGGTAAAGGTCTAGTGCATGCAGTTGTGAATTGTAAGCTCTTCAGTGCACATTGGCCTAGGATCTGCCACAATGAACAGGTAAGCCTAGTGTTAGCTTAGTACAAATAAGGTTTGAGATATATTGTCAAGTTATGGGCATATCAGTTAAGCCATGGGAACTGTCCAGATACATATTTTTGGCATGTAACACATAGGAACTAACATGATTAAAGCAGTCCATAAAGAAAGAGAGGTTGAGTATTGGCCATGTGCTTAGCCACTAAGATGTGTGCTGAGGTTCTGACACCTAAGAGACATTCTTGAAGGCAGTATATTGGTTTCAGTGGAGAGCAGTTAATGCTTATATCCAACTAAACGAAAGTATGTAAAACATATCAATAAAAAGTCCTTTTGTGTGGTTAAAGCTGAGTTATGAAATGGACATGCCTTCTTCCATCCTTTTGTTTTTGTTTTCTTTTAGTCTATTTTATAAAAACAGTGCAAATGGAGGATAAAAAGGGATGAGTGATTGGCCGGGAATTCAGGCAGGTGCATAACTACTCCCCACAGCTTCATCCCTTCTAATCATATCTGTGTGCTGTGCAGTCAGCTTTACCCACCAGCCCACACATTCTGCCCAGATGACAGCTAACCAATGTCATCCACCATGCTGGCAACCCTTAACCACCCCCAGTCCTGCCAAATTCCACCAAGCCCAAGAGACTGGAAAAAAATATTTGGGGCTGTTAAGGAAGAGCTTTCTATTTACATATGAAAGAATTTTTTAATTGCATAGGCATACAGCTTTTTTTAAAATTTTAATTTTATCACCACTTGCTTTCAAATTAAGGCAGAAAGAAACCAGGATATTTTTAGTTACACATTTTAGCTTTGTGCTAAGAAGGAGACTTTCAGTCAGTCACTGAGGTCTGTACACTTGGAAGATTACAAATCTACCCTTTTCTTGCAGCTGTGGGGGACAGATGCATCTGTGATCCTAAACAGGTTTTATAGTAAATTTCCTCATGCCAAACTGGATATTAAAATCAGCAGTTTAAATCAGTCCAACCAGTTATTTTTACAGCCATATGTTTGTAATCTAGAGTAACATGTTTAAGCAAGAATGGGGTAATTTATTCAGCAACAAAAATAATATGCCTTTGTTTAATGCAGAATAGATTAACATGAGGGGCAGAGAAAAGGGGGGTTATTAAAACATTTTTTTTCTGTTCTCAGCAGCCACATTTGAAAGATACTGAGCATTTTCCTTTTCTATTGACTGCAAAGCATTTATTTAACAGGATACTTGCTTTATATTAGTTACAGGTCTTAGCCTCCAACAGAATTGTTAAAATATTCTAAGAAAAATTGGAATCATATGTTTAGAAAAGTTAGGTCAAAAACATATTCATAATGAATGAAGAAATATATTATGCTCTTGCTGGAGATCATTGGCAAGAATAGACTTACATTTGGTAGCCAGCCAGTTCCACTTTTGTATTTAAAATTTAAAGTTGACTCTTAACCCTCTCTGTTAGTAGTTCAGGATGGCCTCTGAAGGAACTGTAGCTATTAATGCCTGCCTGCAATGTTTTACTTTCATCCACACAAAGATATCTTGGTCTATATGGTGGATCTTTAATCTGTCAGTGGCATTTTAAGAAAGAGGGGTAGCTTGAAAAAAAAGAGAAAAAGACAGAATCCTTTCCTCTAACTTAGGGTATATCTGTTCTGCAGGCAGCAGCATAATATAGAGATGTTAACTCTAGTTTACGTGAACAACCTTGCCACAGGCTAATGTACCTTGCTGTGATGCTGCATCAATTCACCTATATGGAGCTTAACACTGCCATGGCTAGACTACTTTGTTACTGTGTTAATATGCTTCTTTCCTATTCTCTGTAGATATGCTATATTAACAGGGCACAATGAATGCAGCAGTTTGGGGAGTCCGTGTTTGCTGTGATAAAAGATATACCAAACAGTAGGTGTATGGTAAGAATATCGAGTTCTCGTGTTTTGTGGCAGTCAGTAGGGAGTGTCTTGTGTTTCTCAACAGTTAATTACTGTTGCTATTGCCTCCTATACTGTGCTGTAACACCTCAGGAAATCAGCTGATTAGGATTCTCATGCTAGCAAACATGAAAAAAATGTTTTGGGACTTTATAAAATAGTAGATTTGAATGAAGCTCTTTTCTTTTGCCCATCACTAGTTCTTCTAGGTACAGTATATGGCCCAGATAATATATTTTTGTACCTAGAGCATGCATTATGGCCTATATGAGTTGAAGCTAAGCATCTTAAGTATCCAAATGGTCTGATGCTGTTTTGTGGTTTTGCACTAGTGCAACAGGAGCCTTTTACACCGAGCAGGACTTCTGCACATCTTCTGTAGGACATGGTCACATTTGGCACTTACTTGAAGTGTATTGCACATTCTCAGGGTAGTGCATAAATTGTTTCCCAAGGAAAAAAAAATGCATCTCTAGAGTTGCACGGAACTTTGCCATCTGAATGCTATTCATCATTGTTTATAAAGAAAGTTTCCAGAACATTTGTTTTGCAGACAACTAATATACCTGAGGGCCTAAATGAATGTTTGAAACAGCTGCTTCATTCTGTTCTGCCACTATGGGTAACTATTAAAGTTTAGGTTGATTAATTAGAGTATATCAAAATAATTTAAATAACACTCAGTGATGGGCTACTATATTAAATGTATATACCTGTGAGACATGCAGAACTCTGGGGTATAAGAATTATATTGCTGCTTAGCAGAATTCCCCTGCATTGGATTATATGTTTCAGTACTTCAGGAGGCTTGCTCTGTGTGCCCTAAACATGTATAAGGTCTCACTGGTGCACCTCGTATCAGTAGGAAGGCTTATTATATATTCTAGTGACCTTGAAAACTGTGTGGTGGGTTGACCCTGGCTGGATGCCAGGTGCCCACCAAAGCCGCTCTATCACTCCCCTCCTCAGCTGGACAGGGGAGAGAAAATATAATGAAAGGCTCATGGGCTGAGATAAAGACAGGAAGAGATAACTCAACCAATTACCGTCACGGGCAAAACAGACTTGACTTAAGGAAAATTAACTTAATTTATTGCCAATCAAACCAGAGTAGGGTAATGAGAAATAAAACCAAATCTTAAAACACCTTCCCCCCACCCCTCCCTTCTTCCCGGGCACAGCTTCACTCCTGGATTCTCTACCTACCCCCCACAGCAGCCTAGGGGGACGGGGAATGGGGGTTACAATCAGTTCATCACATGTTGTCTCTGCCGCTCCTTCCTCCTCAGGGGGAGGACTTATCACACTCTTCCCCTGCTCCAGCGTGGGGTCCCTCCCACAGGAGACAGTCCTCCATGAACTTCTCCAACATGGGTCCTTCCACGGGCTGCAGTTTTTCATCAACTGCTCCAGCATGGGTCCCTTCCATGGCGTGCAGTCCTTCAGGAACAGACTGCTCCAGCGTGGGTCCCCCACGGGGTCACAAGTCCTGCCAGAAAACCTGCTCCAGCGTGGGCTCCTCTTTCCATGAGTCCACAGGTCCTGCCAGGAACCTGCTCCAACGCAGGCTTCCCATGGGGTCACAGCCTCCTTCAGGCACCCACCTGCTCCGGCATGGGGTCCTCCACGGGCTGCAGGTGGATATCTGCTCCACCGTGGACCTCCATGGACTGCAGGGGGACAGCCTGCCTCACCATGGTCTTCACCACAGGCTGCAGGGGAATCTCTGCTCCAGTGCCTGGAGCACCTCCTCCCCCTCCTTCTTTACTGACCTTGGTGTCTGCCGAGTTGTTTCTCTCACATATTCTCACTCCTCTCTCCCAGTTGCTGTTGCACAGCAGTTTTTCCCCCTTCTTAAATATGTTATCACATTTTTTTTGGTGCCAGTTCTGTTTAATATCTTTATCAGTGATCTGGATGAGGGGATCGAGTGCACCCTCAGCAAGTTTGCATACGACACCAAGCTGGGCGGGAGTGTTGATCTGCTTGAAGGTAGAAAGATTCTACAGAGCCAGAGGGATCTGGACAGGCTGGATCGATGGGCTGAGGCCAATTGTATGAGGTTCAACAAGGCCAAGTGCCGGGTCCTGTACTTGGGTCACAGCAACTCCATGCAGCACTACAGGCTTGGGGAAGAGTGGCTGCAAAGCTGCCTGGCGGAAAAGGACCTGGGGATGTTGCTCGACAGCCAGCTGAATATGAGCTGGTAGTGTGCCCAGGTGGCCAAGAAGGCCAACGGCATCCTGGCTTGTATCAGAAATAGTGTGGCCAGCAGGACTAGGGCAGTGATTGTCCCCCTGTACTCAGCACTGGTGAGGCCGCACCTCGAGTACTGTGTTCAGTTTTGGGCCCCTCACTACAGGAAAGACATTGAGGTGCTGGAGCATCTCCAAAGAAGAGCAACGAAGCTGGTGAAGGGTCTAGAGCACAAGTCTTATGAGGAGTGGCTGAGGGAACTGGGGTTGTTTAGTCTGGAGAAAAGGAGGCTGAGGGGAGACCTTATCACTCTCTACAACTACCTGAAAGAAGGTTGTAGTGAGGTGGGTGTTGGTCTCTTTTCCCAAGTAACAAGTGATAGGACGAGAGGAAATGGCCTCAAGTTGTGCCAGGGGAGGTTTAGATTGGATATTAGGAAAGATTTCTTCACCAAAAGGGTTGTCAGGCATTGGAACAGGCTGCCCAGGGAAGTGGTTGAGTCACCATCCCCAGAGGTATTTAAAAGACGGTAGATGCAGTGCTTAGGGACATGGTTTAGTGGTGGACTTGGTAGTGTTAGGTTAACGGTTGGACTCGATGATCTTAAGGGTCTTTTCCAACCTAAATGATTCTATGATTCATTCAGCATAGACCAGGAGTTAAGTCTTCAGCATCTTATAAAATGCAGAGAGCTGTCTCCAGTGTCTACATTCGTTTCCCTCTTGCCATGTTCTTGGATGGTGAATGTAGGGAACTTAAAAGATTACTTATATTTACAATAAATCTCATGCACAGCTTTTACCCACTAACCACTGAGAAAGCCTGGTTGCTGATAGCTCCCTCTTTTAAAATGTAAATGTCTCTGACTTCCTGTGTGTCTGCTTTCTTTGTGTGTGCAGGGCACAGCTGTCTCCTTTATGCTGCCTTTCCCCTGCTGCATATAACTGTATGTTAATAATTTACCTGCTATGAGCAGGTCAACCATTATTTCTGTTCTCTCCAACCCTCACAGACTTGCCTGATGATTTGAATTACCTTTGCTCCTGAAGTGCACGGAAGGCAAGGCCACTTACTCTCTTTATGGGGTTCCAAAGACAGAAGTAGCAGCTGTTGTTGCTAACTAACACTGTTGGCATCAAATGTGTTAGAGCTGTTAGCTTGCATCTGGTAATTGTTGCTATTTTTTTCCATCAATGACAACAGCCTTGCATTTTGAAGTGTACAGGTGACCTACTTCCTTTTTATTGTTATGCACCACAGTGTCCCATTTTGTCTCAGCCAAGGCAGCCCTATCAGGAATGGGAAAATAGATATTACAACACATGAGGAATATTAATTGCTTGCTGAGCCATATAGCTGCATTCCTCTGGACAAGTCAAGACTTATTAGTCTTAAGGCTCCCAAGGGCTCTGTCTGAGCAGGGATGTGCTGGTTCCTAAGGTCTGTTTGTAGTTTTTCTTGGCTGATGTCTTAAAAAAAATGGTTTTGAACCAAGAAATCAAATTAAAGTTTCCAACTTCTGAAAATTAAGGGTGTGGGAGAATGGGGTTGTTTACTTTTGGTTTGTGATTTTCCCCTCCTAGGTGAGACACACAGTATTGCTCAATGGATTGTCATATTCCTACATATCCCTTTTGGCCAATCTCAGTGATCTTATTAAGATGCCCTCTCAAAAGCCCCAGGATTTCCTCACCCGTCATAATCCTAACAATTCCAATAGGAGCATGAAGCAAACCCAAAAAGCTCAAGGTCCTCCTCCTAATCTCCAGCCTAATCAATTGCTCAGTGATGTGGAGTTTCTGCGGGATTTCTGTTACAAGCTATGTTTCTCCATCCCCATCCTGCCACCTGTTTTTCAGCTTCTCATAATATTTCCACACTCATAACAAGCTTTCAATGCTGGTTCTGCCTCTTGTGGTCTCGAACTTCTGGTTTTGAGCCTTGTTTTTGCCTCTTCTTTTGACTCAAGCTATCATCTCTATGCTAACGATCTCAAAAGCTGTAATTTACAGCTTTCTGTGGATTAAAGTGACAAACTGGATCACCTATTTACATGCTAGGAATCCCCCATCACCTTTCATTGTGACCCTTCTCTAGATGGGAGTCACTGGGGAGCATTATCTTCATCCTAAATAGCTTCTAAGAGAGGAACATACATATGTACTGCAATCTTTTTGGGGTGAGAGTGTGCCCTAAAGTACTGAGCTAAAGCTCACCAGTTTTGCTTTATTTTTTTTAAACAAGGAATTATTCCACCTTCCTAGTGTTGCCTTCAGTGACCCTTAGTTGCCACCGATCCCTCAGCATCAAGAAGCCGCGCTGCAATTCGGACTTCTCCGTGCTCGCAGAAAGTGCTAGTGAGAGATCTAGGGGCGTCTGGAGAAACCCCTGAACACCGCAGCAGTGGATATCGCAACAGGGAGAAAATCAGTTGTCTTTTTCCTATTCTTAGCCTCGACTCCCCCGCCCGGTCCCCCAGGCAACCCGGCCGCATGGGAAGGGGCAGCCCCCAGGGCCGCGGAGGGCGGCACGGCTTCCCGCCGCGAGCTGCTCGCCCGCCCCTGGGCGCAGACATCAAACGGTGCCCGAAACCCCCCTCTGCCTCTCGGGAGGGTGCGGGAAAGGCAATGGCCGAGCTGGTGACTCAGTGCAGCCGGCGTGGCCCCGGGCGTGAGTGTGGGTGTGAACGCGGCGGAGGGCGGTGCCGCGGAGGTGGGGGCCGGGCGGGTCGGGCCGCCTCCGTGCCCTCCCGCGGGTTGTCTCGCCGTGCAGTTGCTGTCCGGTGGCTGCGGCGACGGGTGGAGCCGTGCTACTGCTGCGTGAGTGGTCCCAGCGAGAGCGGGAAGCTTCGGGGTGCGGTAGGGTACCGAGTGCCCGCCGCCTCCCTCCCTTCCTGCCGCCCGCTAGTCTCTGCGGCCGCGTGGCGTGGCGTGGCGTGGTGTGGTGGGCGCGGGGTCCGGGGTGGTGTTGGGGAGGGGCGAGGTGAGTGCGTGTCCCTCTGGCCTCCACCGTCCCTGCGTGGGGTCCCTCCCGCGCTTGTGCGCGCAGGGTTGGGGGGGCTGGGCCCCGGGGTGCCTCCTGCCCACTTACCCCCCCAAACTCCCTGGTTGTGCCCGCACCCCCTATGCCTCTCCCGCAGATCCCCGGCTGTGCCTCTTCCCTCCATCCTCAGGCTGCACCCCCGTTCTTGGCTGCACCCTGCTGTGCCTTTCCCCCAAACTCTCTGGCCACACCCTGTGGTCCCTGTCTCCCCAAAACCCCGTCAGTGACTTGCTGTGCCTTCACCCCTAAACCCTCTGCCTGTGCCCCACAGTGCCTATTTCTCCAACCCCCCTGGCTGCACCTCACACCCTGCAGTGCCTTGCCTGGCCCCCAAGTTCTCTGGCAGTGCCCCACACCCCACGGAGTCTATCCCCTTAAACCCTCTGGTTGTTCCCCACACTGCCTGTCCCTCTAAGCCCTCTGGCTATGCTCCACATGCACTGAGCTCATCTTCCTGTCTTGAAGAACAAGTCACACCAAGGATGAGGCATGGGGATGGCTTCTGCCTTGCACAGGAGGCTGTATCAGGGATTTTATTCTTGAAAAATGCCTTTTCCCCCATCCACACCCCAGAGAGATGAGTGGTCCTAGATGTCAAGAGATGGAGGCCTCTTTCTTTGCAGGGGCAAAGGTTGGAGGCAGCCAGGGGAGAGGTGTGGCCCATGTGGTTAAGATGATGATATTAAAATGTAGGGCTGGAGGGATGATGTCTAGTCAGGGGTTGTCTAGCAAGTTGAAAGTGGGGTGGTTGTCTGGCTTGCTGCCTTCCTCCTCCTCGGAGACAGGTCTCCTCTGCTGCTGTGCATGGTGGGTCCATCCCCAAGGACTGTCAGCAGCAGCAGCGAGGCTGCGAGCTGAGGAAGCAGGTGTGTGCCAGCACGTGGCTGATGAGGCTGTATTGGGCCAGTCTCTTGGACTTGTCCTTTGCAACCATGGATGTCGCATGCGTTGTTTGAGCATTGTAAGTACACTGATACTTAATTTGTAAATACATTGTAAGTATGTCGATACTTTGGTTGGGTTTTGGGCCATGTTGCTGCTAGGATAGAATTGGGTGATGCTTGAAAAGGTGTAGTGAGGCTGCAGACCAACTCTTACTGATTTCTTTGCTTGCTTGTGTAGGAAATCAAGATAAGTTAACTAAAGCTGTTCAGACAAAACAGAAACCTTATAGCTGTGTATGGATACCCTCTTCCTTACTCCATTGTAACTCAATCCTTCCCAGACCTGCGTGTAGGTCTGTACTGAACATTGCCATGTGGGAGAAGTTTGAACAAATTTTTCTGGTTGTTGGGAGCAGCCTGGGAACTGCATGCTGCCTGACTTTGCTGCTCAGCATCTGGGGTGCTGCCTGGGAAGCATTTGGGCTGCCTTGGAGCTGCCTTGGGTAGAGGTAGCATTGTTGTGTATCAACATGGCGTTAGGCAGTGTGGATGTACCCTGAAAATGCTTCACTGAGGAATGGGTGCACTTGTATTTACATGTTTGCTTGAAGAAAAAGTACAAAGACTTAGGATATGAAAACCTAGCCAAACAGGCTTAAAGTCTTCCTAGGCAGCACCTCTGTTGCAAGTGCGGGGAATAATGCAGCTTTATGGTATTTCATTATAATGTGTCAATCAACTTTCTATTAAATAGTATTTATTTACCAGTAGAGTAAGGCAGGTTATGGTACAGGAAGCAATATTCATGGAATGTGTTGGGAAAGATGCCATGGCATTAGTCAAGTAATACGTGCCAAATAGGATTTGACTAGTTATGAAGCTCGCCGAATACCATGAAATACCTATCGACTAATTACATACCAGTAAAAGAACTAATCGGGTACGTTTCTGTATCCTGACGTGACAGGACTTGATGGCCTTTGCTGAGTGTGCTCCCCTTGCTGTGCTGTGCCCTTCCTGGCTTTGTTTCACTCCATTGCAATAAACTGGGAAACTTTTTTTTTTTTCTCCTACCTTGTACTCCTGTTCTTCCTCGTGAATCTACTTCTACCCAGTACTTCTGGTTTAAGGCTTATCTTATCTTTTCCTCAGGCCTGCCCCTGCCCCTCTTAACTGTGTCAGGGCTGTGTTACTCATCACAATAAAAGCAGTGAACGCTGACTCTTATCTCCACTCCCCTCATGATACCAACTTAGGCTGATGTAGTTTCACCAGCATTTCTTTTATCCCAAGTGCTTTTGCCCTTGTGTCACCTTTCTGTTATGCTGGTATAACCCTTGGTGAAGGCCAGTGCTGAAGTGCACTGAGGAACTGGTCTGGGTTAAAAATACCCTTTCCTTTTCTGTGGGACTGTCTCCCCCACCTTGGATCTGTTTCCCAATCTGTTTTATTATGCACCCAGAAAAACAGTTGTTCCAGCATGAGTCAAGGGTGATGTGGAAGCAGGTATGAGTAATGGGGGGAGAGGTTGATTTAAATGACATTGGCACCATTAAAAGCGCTCTTATAATTGCAAACCTACCCTGTAAACAGTCAGACTTGCTCTGCTGGAGCAGGCTGTACTCAAGAGAAGCTGCTTGTAGCAGCTTTATGAATTCCTACATGCTGCCTGCATATGTTTAATTGTATTGTGAATTCTTTGTAGTTTGAATTGTCTTTTATATTGATATGGTGCCTTGCACATTGGGCCCTGTGCTTACTAAGAATAACTCTATTCCTTTTATTCTTTGTTTTCTAACAAAAGAAGGGGACAACTCTTGCTGGAGTCTGAAACACAAAGGTCAGTTTGTTGATTTGGAAATAATTTGCATTGTATCATCAATCCTGAAATGGCTTAAAAGCCACAAAAATCTGATTCAATGCTTTTCTGTACACTTTTAGAGTACAGGTGTGGTTCACGTTGGTACTGTGCTCAGAAGTTATTTGAGGTGACAAGTGGATTTTTTTTTTTTTTTAATTGGGTTTTGCCTGATCTATTAAAACATAAAGTGCCTGGAAAGTGTTACCAGTAGTTGATGCTGATGTTTTTTGATGTGTACCTGAGCAGAGTGCAAGGCAACGGGGAAGGAGAAACTTCTTGGTTTAGAACTGTTTTTGCCAGTGGAGGGTCTTTTGGGGGGGGAAGTGTTTCTGTTTAGTTAAGTTTTGAAATACGTTATTTGTCAAATGTATCTGATTTTTTTTTTTTTTGTAAGGACTTTACAGCCAATATTTTAATTTGTTTTCTTTTGGTAAAATGTTCTTTGTTTTTAACTAAAAGGTATTGGCTGAAGCACCAAGAATATCAGAGTTATAGGTCAGATGTGCTTATTTATTCTGTTAAGTAAATACTGTGGTATTTGTTTACCATGTGACCTTATGAATAGATGGGGATGGGCAGCATGGAAATGTCTATAGTCTGTTCAGAGAAGTAGTAGCTGGTAATGTTGCCTTCTCCTATACAGGTGAAAATTACTTAAATTTGGGTATATTGCAATTGAATACTTTAGTGTATTTTACAGTGTTTGCATTTATAACATCCACTACAATCCTTTCTTTATTTTATTAGATGCACTGTTGGAAATATCTGGATTAAATACATTCTTTAATCACTTTTGTAGTCAGAGTTTTGTGGCTTGTCTTTTCACTACTGAAATAAAAGAACCATTTTTGAGACTTAACTGTACAGAATGGCCTGACAAGCTTAATGAAATTATTGTAATGCACTTTGGAAGTGCCCTGTCTACCCTTGTCTCTTGTGACTGAGGTGTGTAGAATACACTGTGTACAAAAGCCAAGAGGCTAATGAAGTAAGCTCAGTGTTCACTGTCAACTTCGAAATTAAACCTTTTGCAAAACTACTTGTGAGCTGTGTTCCTCAGAAACTTTGTTACAGATATTAATTCCTTCAGTCACTTGCATTATTACTATTGTGCCAACAACATTGTTTCTGTAGCACCTTTTGTTCTGTACCAAGTTAGGTTATTGAAGAGGAGCCTGCTTGAGTTTGTTTTTACATGAAGAAGTAATAAAACTGTAAGGCGAGGCTGTAAATAGCTTTATGCATAGCTCTGGTGTTCAGGAAGTCCACTCATTTTAACTTCCAACCATGAACATAACTCTTATATTTTGGAGAAGGGAGAAGGTTGGGAGGGGAGGGAGTACAAAACAGAAGCTGTTAGAGCTTTCTGTGCCTCTCTTCAACAAGTCCTTTAATGAGTGTTTGAAATGTTATGGGGTGAAAAATCCCCCAGCTGAAGTTCAGATTATCCTGAAAGTGCTTCTCTTAAACTGAAGTGGTCCATTGATCAGTTATGAGAGTTTATCTGAAAGTTGCAGAAAAAAGTTTCTTGAACATGGACTGGACAACACTGAGTTCTGGTTTGATCTGGAGTTCTTCCCGATCTCTTGAAATGAGGCTGCTACTGTATTTTAAAACTGAACAGCTTGGATACCCTATTTGACCTACATTTAAAAGTATGGGATGAAAAATTGCCTCTGGAGCTGTGGAAATTGTGCAATTTGGTGTTCTTGCTTTTATCCTGTAGAGACTTTACGCATATCCTCGTGAAGTGGGCTTGCATGTCATCAGTTGCCTTCATCCAAGGTGCCGGAGCATTGGACAAAACTTAATTGAATCTAGACAGACATTTGTGATAAGGGAGCTGCTTTTACAGATGGTGAAATTATATGACCTTGACTCATCTGTTGAGACAACAGCAGTGGGAAGAGGTCCAGTCCTCCATTCCAGTCAGTAGGAAAGCATCACGCTTTTTGGATGTAGTCAGCTGGATGAACCTACAGCTATGTAATGTGTATGGAAGACAGTGAGTGTGGGTGAAAGCAAATTCACCCACACTGCGAAATGGGAGACCTGGCTACAACTGACACGGAGAAGGCTGAGGTACTCAACAACTTTTTTGCTGGTCTTCACTGGCAAGTGCTATAGACATGCTGCCCAACTCACAGAATCCAAAGGCAGGGACTGGGAGAATGAAGTACCACCCACCATAGGAGAAGATCAGGTTCGAGACCATTTAAGGAACCTGAAGGTGCATAAGTCCATGGGACCTGATGAGATGCATCTGAGGGTCCTGGGGGAACTGGCAGATGAAGTTGCTAAGCCACTATCCATCATATTTGAAAAGTCATAGCAGTCCAGGGAAGTTACCACAGGCTGGAAAAGGGGAAACATAATCCCCATTTTTAAAAAGGGAAAAAAGGAAGACCTGGGGAACTACAGGCCAGTCAGTCTTACCTCTGTGCCTGGCAAGATCATGGAGCAGATCCTCCTGGAAGGTATGCTAAGGCACATGGAAAACAGAGAGGTGATTGGTGACAGCCAACATGGCTTCACTAAGGGCAAATCGTGCCTGACAAATTTGGTGGCCTTCTATGACGGGGTTACAGCATTGGTGGATAAGGGAAGAGCAACTGACACCATCTACCTGGACTTGTGCAAAGCATTTGATGTTGTCCCACACAACATCCTTGTCTCTAAAATGGAGACACATGGATTTGATGGGTGGACCACTTGGTGGATAAGGGATTGGCTGGATGGTCACACTCAGAGAGTTGTGGTCAATGGCTCAATGTCTGGGTGGAGACCAGTGACGAGTGGTGTCCCTCGGGGGTCCATATTGGGACCAGTATTATTTAACATCATTGTTGGTGACATGGACAGTGGGATTGAGTGCACCCTCAGCAAGTTTGCGGGTGACACCAAGTTGAGTGGTGTGGTTGACACACCTGAGGGAAGGGATGCCATCCAGAGGGACCTTGACAGGCTTGAGAGGTGGGCCCATGTGAACCTCATGAAGTTCAACAAGGCCAAGGTCTTGCACCTGGGTCAGGGCAATCCCAAACATGGATACAGGCTGGGCAATGAGTGGACTGAGAGTAGGATTTAGCTATTAATTTTGTATAACAAAACAGTTGGTAGATAGCATCTGAATTAGAGCTCTCAGCTGTGAAAAGCTGTAAGATGTTGCAGGCTCCAGAGCAGCCACTGCAGTATCGTGGAATGTGCTTGGAATGTCCATTCAATGGTTATCCTCACTGCACAACAAGCATTTAAATCTTCACGTTTATACATTTTTAAATTGGCAATTTGTATTGTGTTTGTATGGCAAGGTTTTCGTAGTGGGGGGGGCTACAGGGGTGGCTTCTGTGAGAAGTTGCTGGAAGCTACCCCTATGTCCAACAGAGCCAATGCCAGCCAGCTCCAAGAGGGACCTGCCGCTGGCCGAGGCCAAGCCAATCAGCGATAGTGGTAGTGCCTCTGTGATAACATATTTAAGAAGAGGAAAAAAAAGTTGTGGGACTCACAGAAACTGCAGCTGGGGAGAGGAGTGAGAACATGTAAGAGAAACAATCCTGCAGACACAAAAGTCAGTGAAGAAGGAGGGGGAGGAGATGCTCCAGGCACCAGAGCAGAGGTTCCCCTGCAGCCCGTGGTGAAGATCATGGTGAGGCAGGCTGTCCCCATGGAGGATCCCATGCCAGAGCAGGTGGATGCCCGAAGGAGGCTGTGAACCCATGGGAAGCCTGTGCTGGAGCAGGCTCCTGGCAGGACCTGCGGACCCGTGGAGAGAGGAGCTCACGTTGGAGCAGGTTTTCTGGCAGGACTTGTGACCCCGTGGGGGACCCGCGTTGGAGCAGTGTGCTCCTGAAGGACTGCACCCCATAGAAGGGACCCATGCTGGAGCAGTTTGTGAAGAACTGCGGCCTGTGGGAAGGACTGACATTGGAGAAGTTCGTGGAGGACTGTCTCCTGTGGGAGGGACCCCACGCTGGAGCAGGGGAAGAGTGTGATGAGTCCTGCCCCTGAAGAGGATGAAACGGCAGAGACAATGTGTGATGAACTGATCGTAACCCCCATTCCCTGTCCCTCTGCGCCGCTGCTGGGGGGAGGAGGTAGAGAATCTGGGAGTGAAGCTGTGCCTGGGAAGAAGGGGGAGGGGAGGGGGGAAGGTGTTTTAAGATTTGGTTTTATTTCTCATTACCCTACTCTGGTTTGATTGGCAATAAATTAAGTTAATTTTCCCCAAGTCATGTCTGTTTTGCCTGTGATGGTAATTGGTGAGTGATCTCTCCCTGTCTTTATCTCGACCCGCAAGCCTTTTGTTATATTTTCTCTCCCCTGTCCAGCTGAGGAGGGGGAGTGATAGAATGGCTTTGGTGGGCACCTGGCCTCCAGCCAGGGTCAACCCACCACAGTTGAGCAAGTGCAAGGTGGTGGGAAACAATGGTAAAGGAAATTAGCCCATGTCAGCATGAGAGTGTGATATGGGAGCAGTTCAGCTTTTCTAAATTGCTGCATTAAAGAGTGAACAAAATAATATGTTGCAACTCTGCACTGGTGTTATCAATGTTACTACTTACTAATATTCTGAACCCAGCAAGATTACAGCTGGTGCAATAAAAGTTCCATAAAATGACATTGACTTTGCACCGTGGCATCTGCAGTGACAGTAGCTGAGTGTATGCTATAGGCAAGATGTGACTGTACAAAAATACTTCTTCCTTTGGTATCGATGAATATTTTTCACTTTACTTGCTCACCTCTTCTTTCGTAAGGTAAATATTGTGTTTTTAAGGTAACTTTTTTTTTTTGTCTCCCCTTCCTATGAAACTCCTTTCTGCTGTATTTTTATGTTACAAAAGATAGCACCATCTCCCCCTCTTTGTCTACTGCAGGTGAAAATTTATGGTCTGATTTTTCTGTATTTATTTTTCTCCAGTGCTGAATAGCTACAGGTACATTGCCATTGATTACTTGGTTACAAGATGTCTTTGGAAATAAGAAGGCTTGTCTGCTTTTTTTCCATTGGTGTTAGCTAGATTAGCAAGATATTACCTGTGTAACACATCTTGTTCCCATTTGTTTTAAGGAGTCTCCTGGAAGCTGAAGTCTAGTTCTGCATCTCTCTCTTTGTGTAGCTTCCATAGAGTGCCCCCCCCCCAGTGACTATTTAATGACAATTTATGTCAAGTGATGGGTAAACACAAACTAAATTCTTTACCAGTTCTTGGTAGCAAACTGGTTCTATTTTAATTAATTGGATGTATGAGATTCTCATATGCAGTTCTCTTGTTAACTGTTAATGAGGATAGATGATATGACAGAGCCAACCCAGTGGCTCCACTTGCAGCTGAAGGAAGGGGATGGTCTCACTCATGTCCCTTTTCATATTTTCACATGAGTAGCTTTAATCAGGCAGTTAGATACAAGCAATAGTACTCATAACTCATAACTGGAGTCAATTTAAGCCATCCTATCTGGAGTTTCAGGAATGATACAGACTTTGGGTAATGGTATCACAGAGGAGAAGAAGGGAGAGCTTTAGACTGAACACAAATCTTGGCAACGAAGGTATCGAGAACTGATATGTGGACGCTCTTATCTGCATTCCATGTGCTTCGCCCTAAAAGAGGTGTCTGGTAGAAAGCTGTAAGGAGTCTTACCAAAGCATTCAAATAACTATGGTGTGTACTCAAAATAAGCAATCTTCATCACCATAATGAGAAGAAATTAAATGTTATTACTCCTATTTTGTGGATGCATCCACAAAGCCCATTCATTCTTAGTCTTCTAAAATGCAAACTTTTGATGTCATCAGACATCTTTGGTCCCTTTCATTGAAAGTATTTAGTTAGCACTTGCCCTCCCCCTACCTTTTTAGAGCTTACCTATACATTTTCTTGAAAATAATATATTTCCTATGCAGGTTAAAAAAACCAGACCGTGCTATATTTGCAGCGCAGGTAAATACCACTCCTTACTCCTCTAGATCAGTACAGAGTTTTATATTCTGGTTTGCTTGGTTACTAACAATGTGTATGCACTTTAGAAATACCACAGCTGTAAATAATTCTTACATATATTTATCAGAACTGTCCCTATTGTAGAGAAAAGAAAAACAGAATGGGTAAAAGCTCGGCATGTTATGAAGATGTTGACTCGTAGAGGAATTAATGGGGAGCACTGGGTGTATGAGTTAGCATGATTGTGTTGCACGGCTGAAATACTAGATTGTGTTACTGCTGTCTAGCCCCTGGTTCTCATTTGGTGAAAGCCTGTTAAAAGTGACCCAAAGCTTAGCTGATCTGGTCTTGAAAGAAAAATTAAAATGCTGCAGAAAGTTTTCTGGTTATATAATAAGCAAGGAAGAAAAAGGAGGAGCTGTTAAGCCCTTTTGGTAAGGAGGAGATTAACCTGAGTCTGATATGGCCCAAATACTAAATGAATACTTTGCCAAAGGTTTTTGTTAAGGGTAATAATGTATCATTATCTAATGGAAATGAGGTTGCATTAATAAAAAAAATTACATCATAGGTGAACCTTATTTTGACTTCTAGGTGAAAGTTGTCATGCGATATTGTTGTGGTTTAACCCCAGCCAGCAACTAAGCACCAGGCAGCTGCTCGCTCACTTCCCTACCCATCCAGTGGGATGGAGGAGAGAATCAGGAAAAGAAGTAAAACTCGTGGGTTGAGATAAGAATGGTTTAATAGAACAGAAAAGAAGAAACTAATAATGATAATGGTAACACTAATAAAATTACAATAGTAATAATAAAAAGATTGGAATATACAAGTGATGCACGATGCGATTGCTCACCACCTGCCGATCGATGCCCAGTTAGTCCCCGAGCCGTGATCCCCCCACCCCCACTCCCCCCACTTTATATACTAGATGGGACGTCCCATGGTATGGAATACCCCGTTGGCCACTTTGGGTCAGCTGCCCTGGCTGTGTCCTGTGCCAACTTCTTGTGCCCCTCCAGCCTTCTTGCTGGCTGGACATGAGAAGCTGAAAAATCCTTGACTTTAGACTAAACACTACTTGGCAACAACTGAAAACACCAGTGTGTTATCAACATTCTTCTAATACCTAACTCAAAAACATAGCATTATACCAGGTACTAGGAAGACAATTAACTCTATCCCAGCTGAAACCAGGACAGATATGTGCCACAGGGCTCACCATGTAGGCAGGACTAGGTGACTTTTTGAGCTGGCGTCACCGAGCTGGAATGAAACTTAAGGGAGCCAAGTGCAAGCTATGCACTGGGGGACCAATGAGAAGAGCTTCTGTCATAAGCTGGGTGGAGGAGCCACTTGCCACAGCAGAGGAGTAGACAGATGAGACTAATTGACTGCAGGATGGCTGACATGCAAATGCTCAAGTAAAGAGTTTTTGGTAAAGGCAGGGGAGCACAGATAGCAAGTTAAACTTTTAGGAGCTTTTCCACCTGTTTATGTTTTTTGCCTTTCTCTGAAACATTGAGAATATGGGGAGAGAAAACTGGGGAAGATACACTGATGTCCATGGTGTTCACTTCCCAAGCGAAACTGAGAATCCTTTCAGGGGCCTGCCCAGTGTCTTTCTCGTACTTGAGTTAAACTGATAATTGAGTTCAGACTTGTAAAGCAACTTCCTTCCAGGCTATGATTGCAGGGACTGTTTAAATGTGATGTGGGACATTAGTCCCTAGGATCACTTTCACATGTACCACTGCAACCCCAGCTGATGCATTAAAGATATTGGTGATCACAGATCTTTTTCTGCCTTATTGTAGCACAATGTAATTTTTGTGGCTTTGGTTCTTGTGTTGTGGAGTGTCCCTTGTGGCTTCTCATGGACAGAATGATGACTTGCTGAGGTGCAGTGTGTGAACTTCTTGACTGTGGATCTAGTACATGATTGTCTATGACTATACAGGACTGGACACGATGATCCCGTGTCCTCTCAACATGATTTCATCATCAGCTTAAAGGGATCTGTGACAGGGCTGCTACTCCCACCTTTCTTCCTGCCTGTGGCATCCCAGTTCATGTCTTACCGTTTCCCTTGCATGAGCTCTTTCAGCCTTTCAGGTGCACCCACTGAACTGACTGAAAAATAACCTTTTCCAAAAAGATTAAGCTTTTAGTTGGGTCAGTGAGCTGTTGTGGCTTATCCTGCAGCTGCCTGAGGACCAGACCCATTGGCAGAGATGCCATGGGACTGTGTGCCAGGGCATCCTCGTTCAGCAGTTGCTGGTGGTTGGATTGGTGTGCGTGGACCAGGAGAATGCCCATATGATTCTGGCAGGGAGCTGGGCACAAAATGGGGCTGTACCTGTGGCCTGTGAAGAACCTGAAACAGTTCCCATAGGAAGGAGCCTTTCTGTGCCTGGAGCAGTTTGTGGAGGACTGTCTCCCGTGGGAGGGACCCCATGCTGGAGCAGGGGAAGAGAGCAAGGAGGCAGGAGGGGCAGAGACAACATGTAATGAACTGACTGCAACCCCCATCCCCCATTCCCCATCCCCCTGTGCCACTCGGGGGGAGGAGGTAGAGAATTGGGGAGTGAAGTTATGCCCAGGAAGAAGGGAAAGGTGGGGGGAAGGTGTTTTAAGATGTGGTTTTATTTCTCATTACCCTATGACTTTTGATTGGCAAATTAAACTAATTTCCCCAAGTCGAGTCTGTTTTGCCCATGACAGTAATTGGTGAGTGATCTCTCCCTGTCCTTATCTCAACCCGCAAACCTTTTGTCGTATTTTTGTCCCCCTGTCCAGTTGAGGAGGGGGTGTGATAGAGCAGCTTGGTGGCCACCTGGCATCCAGCCAGGGTCAACCCACCACACAGGAACGGTGTTTACAAGCAATATTAACAAAAAGAAAAGGCCACCTAATGCTAAGCAGGATATAGCCAACTTGCCCATGAGACAAATCTTTCCAAAAACAGGTTGCGTGATTGAGAGAAGGCATAAAGGATGGGGAAGGTGATGGAAACTCCTCTCAGGGAAATCTGTAACAACAGGTGACGCCCAGCTGCAGTTTAAAACTTTGTTGCAGAATGTAGGTGAGTAATCAGTCTAATGTAATAGGCAGTTTGTATGTTTGCCATGTGGCATAAGAGGGTAATGTAGTTAAAATAACTGTAATTATGTAAGCACACAGCCTTGGGAAATAGGAAGGGCAGAGCTGGTATTTTCCAGGTAAAGCTAAAGATACCATCTGTGAAATATCCTGATTTAATTACCTTCTGAACTTCAAGAGCAGAATTAACAATAGTATACTAAGTGTTTCTGAAACATTAAAGTTTCATAATTGTGCTTGAATATGTAAGCCAGTATTACTGTAATTTCTTAAGCTATCATTTTGAAATCAGACCTGCGTGGGTCAATGCTTTCTGCAGGCTCTCCCCATCTTGCTGCAGGCTCTGTGGGATGGAGGGTCCACCAGTTGTTACCTGCCTGCCAGGCCCAGGGGGTGATGCTCCAGAACCTTTGTTTTTGGCATCTGCCTTGAGTGGAAATTATCCCATTGAAGTTTGTACTGTATTGTCATACTCTCCTGTCTTTTGCTAAGAGGTCCCTGTAAAAGTAGCTTGTCCATCTTTCTAATAATTAGCTTTGCTCTCTAATGCAGATTCTGAATGTGTTTTAAGTTCCCACTGAGTTTTAGAATTTGTTTTCTGGAGTGACAAAGCTTATGTTAGATTGTTTCATTTTGCTTGGTTTTCTGTCAGGTTCTTTTGTTTGCTTGTTTTGTTTAGTAGCCATCAACATAAAATGTTGTAAAATTACTATTTAAAAGCAAATCTTGATATCTTTTAAATATTTAAAAACTACGTTGGGGAAATAAATGACCATCAAGAATGGTAAATATCTTTCATGTGGGTTAAGCAAAGGAATGTGAGAAACTTCTTGTTCTCATTTAAAAATAAGGAATGTTTGAGGCATACCAGTAATTCCCATTACAAGAATCACTAATAGTTTTGTGTACTAACAGAACTTGAGCACTTCCAACAACTTATTACTTACTACTTGTCATCGTGAGGCATTCTCATATGGTTTGCTGTGGTATTTGTGGCATTTTTGGCTGGTGTAAATGATCTTATCTACCCTTGCCTCTCCAGTAAAGGTAGTGGTCTGACTAAAATTGGTTCTGCCAAGCCGTATGCTTTAACTCCGCTGCAGTTAGTGGGCTCTTTCAGCTGTTTGCTGAGCCGCAGGGGACCAGAGGCCAGCAAATGACTTCACTCTTTTGACACAGCCCTTTCCATCATTTGCTTCACTTACACCCCCTATTTTTATAATGATGAAGACACATTTGTTTAAAGGTGTCTTCAGAAATTATATTAGTACAGCTGGCTTGAACCTAGGTGCACAGTATTATTTCCATTGACATTTTTAAATAAAAAGGAAAAAAAAAGAAAAATAGCACTCATTTCTAAGAGCTGAGTACCTTGCATATGTTTTTGATGTGATTTCAGTGCTTGTTTTCTGAATGTGTGCGCTTCAGAGGACTGCCTCTATGTTCTTTAGAACTTTTCAAGCTGGGCAGACTGAACTTATATGACTGCATTTTTTAAAATTTATGTAAATCACTTCCAATATGTCATTTGAAATAACCTAATTTTGAAAATTAGTCTGCTAGTGTGATTTCTCTAATTTTGAGAGAGTTTGCTACAATCTAGACACTGTATTTTAAAAAGAAAATTCCCTACTGCTAGTGCATTTTAGTTGCATTTTTTAATTTTGTTACAAGCAGAAAGTGGAACATTGGAAATAAAAGTGCTGATGTGCTGATTCTGTAAGTACCTTAGCAGGTGTGTAGACTAAATGTATATTTTCCTGACTGAACTGTGGCTATACAAATGCTTAATGTGCAGATGAGTTTACAGCATGAAAAACTAAAGCTGTCTATTTAACAAATGGCTTTCTCTGCCCCCAAGTCTTTGTCCCTTCAGGCCAAATATTTCCGGTCTCACATTTAGAGGATAAGTTCTGTAGACTTACAATCTTCCATAACGTTTGGCAGTTTTGATTATGGTCACAGTGTTATCAGGTTACTTCTTAACAACATGGTTGTACTGTGTTGTGGTTTAACCCCAGCCAGCAACTAAACACCACGCAGCCGCTCACTCACTCCCCCCCCACCCAGTGGGATGGGGGAGAAAATCGGGAAAAGAAGCAAAACCTGTGGGTTGAGATAAGAACGGTTTAATAGAACAGAAAAGAAGAAACTAATAATGATAATGATAACACTAATAAAATGACAACAGTAATAATGAAAGGATTGGAATGTACAAATGATGCACAGTGCAATTGCTCACCACCCGCGACCGACACCCAGCCAGTCCCCCGAGCGGCGATTCCCCCGCGCCCACTTCCCCGTTCCTATACTAGATGGGACGTCACATGGTATGGAATACCCCGTTGGCCAGTTTGGGTCAGGTGCCCTGGCTGTGTCCTGTGCCAACTTCTTGTGCCCCTCCAGCTTTCTCGCTGGCTGGGCATGAGAAGCTGAAAAATCCTTGACATTAGTCTAAACACTACTTAGCAACAACTGAAAACATCAGTGTTATCAACATTCTTCGCATACTGAACTCAAAACATAGCACTGTACCAGCTACTAGGAAGACAGTTAACTCTATCCCAGCTGAAACCAGGACATACTGTGAAAAAGCAATCTTTCAAAAATTGTTTTTTGCTGAAGCACAAGCTAGTTGTTTATCTTGTGTGTGGGTATGTAGGGTTTTTTTACTCTTCTATTTAAAAAAAAAAAAAAGGTGCCTCAGTCATATTTTTTTGCCCCAGTATGTATGAATTTGTGTGTGAGGTAAGTGTAACAGGATAAGACAAAATACCTTCCATGCTGCCATTAACCCTACTTGTAGGTAGTTAACAAACAAACAAACAAAAAAATTCTGAAAACCCAACATTCATGCAAACAATTGTTCATAGAAATGGACTTACAAAGGAAAACTAGGTAGCTAATTAAGTTAAGAAAATAAGTAGAATTGTAAAGCACGCTGAAAGTAAAGTAGTAGTGTTGTATACAAAAGTTGATTTTGTGACATTGAGTTGGGAAATGCTGATGCTGGAGGATGGTATTTCTGGAAGATGTGAACTTTAAAGAGACTTGCATAGGGAATGGTGGTTTCAGGTGTACAGACACATGGGACAGGAGTGCAAGCAAGAAAACAAGTGGAGCAAAATGAGAATTTGGAAGTGGTAGATCAGATGAACTCTAACGAAGGTAGGCTTGTCTGTGTTGCATCTTGTGATGAAGGGTGGGTGTAGTGTACTTTGAGGTGCCTAAAAACTCCTGTGAAATGGCAGTGAACAGGAGGTACTTGTAGAAGTGGAGATAACACTCCTGCAAAATAATTTCACCCTTAAGGCGAGAACAAATGAGAAGATGATAGTGGAGAGATCTGAGGAGTGAGCAGAGAGATGCGTTACCATCAGGAGGGCAGAACTGGCTCTCCAAAGCTGCAGCTAGCTTAGCCTGGAAGAGGTGGAGAAGGGCAGCTAGAGGAAAGGAGCTGGATATCAAGGTGTGCTGCAGCCTGGACTAACAAATGTGAATACAGTGTGAAGATTGCACAGGGGTATGGAGAGAAATCGTATGGCAAAGTGAGATACTGAGTGGGAATAGGAGAGGCACCATTCAAATATGTTGGGATTTTTAAAAAGTATTTTCTAGGGGGAATGAGGCAAGGGAAGGGCTGATGAGTACTTGATTTTGGAGCAAAAATCAGTATTCATATAAGCGTACTTCTTTGTTTTACATATGCGGGTGGTGCTGCATGCAAACTGGATGTGCTGGATAATTTTTGTGAGTTAATGGTATTACTGGTGGTACTATGACACTTCATGGTCCTGATGTGGAAACAGTTGATTCATCAGAGTGTGATTTGCATACTAATTATAACATAGCTAATTATTGTATTTAAAAGGAATATGCAGACATATTGGCACCTTTCTTCCCTCCCACCTACCTTAGAAATACTTCTTATTTAGAAAATTAAAGTTTTGAGTAGTAAATGTTGCAAAGCCGAACTTCTTCACATATTGGTGAGTTGGACTTTAAATGGAGATGACAATAAAAATGAATTTAAGCAGGTGCTCTTTATTTATATTTTCCCCTTAACTGTAACTGTTAACCACAGCATGGTTTCTTGAGATAACGCTTTATGGCATGGAAGCACCTTGGTTTAGTATGTAGAGATTACAAAATCATATTGCTGTGCTATAAATTAGCATCAAGCATAGTGCGATGTGGTCAGCTAATGCTCCCTGATCTGTATTTTACATGTGGTGCTCTGTTAACCGTCTCCATAGTTTTTTTTCCATTTTGTTTCCTGAAAGTCTTTTCCAAAACACTTTATTGACCTTTGGTTTATTAATTACAAAAATCCATATTTCTGTTTTGTTTTGTTTTCCTGCAGGCAGCATCATAAAATCTTAATCAAGTGAAAATGGCCTTTAACAATCTGACATCAAAGGCTGTGCTACTTTATGATGAATGGATTAAAGATGCTGGTGAGTCATTTAAGTCTAAACCTTACTAACTTTCAATAATTTTGAATAGCAATGTGTACCTATTCTAGGTGTACTGTTTATCAACTTGAAGTAGCTTTGTCTTCCTGTAAATGTTTCTAAGACTTGTCAGATTACTTATCGACATTTTTACCTTTAAAGAACAGACTAGTTTCTGCATTTTAAAAAAAGGAAGAAACAAAACTCAGCTAATTTATGGGTATAACTCCAGACTAAATAAAGTGCAGATGGTGATTCTTCTGTAGGAGTTTCTGGTTTACCTGAATCATAGAATCATTTAGGTTGGAAAAGACCTTCAAGATCATCAAGTTCAACCATCATCCATGCCCACTAAACAATGTTCTGGAGTGCCTTGTCTACGCGCTTTTTGAATACCTCCAGGGATGGTGACTCAACCACTTCCCTGGGCAGCCTATTCCAATGTCTGACAACCCTCTCAGTAGAGAAACTTTTCCTAATATCTAACCTAAACCTCCCTTGCTGCAACTTGAGGCCATTCCCTCTCGTCCTATCTCCAGCCACCTGACAGAAGAGACCAACACCCACCTCACTACAACCCCCCTTCAGGTAGTTGTAGAGAGTGATAAGGTCTCCCCTCAGCCTCCTCTTCTCCAGACTAAACAGCCCCAGTTCCCTCAGCTGCTCCTCATAAGACTTATGCTCCAGGCCCCTCACCAACTTGGTTGCCCTTCTCTGGACACTCTCCAGCACCTCAATGTCTTTCCTGTAGTGAGGGGCCCAAAACTGAACACAGTACTCAAGGTGCAGCCTCACCAGTGCCAAGTACAGGGGAACAATCACCTCCCTGCTCCTGCTGGCCACATTATTTCTGATGCAGGCCAGGATGCCATTGGCCTTCTTGGCCACCTGGGCACACTGCTGGCTCATATTCAGCTGGCTGTCAACCAGCACCCCCAGGTCTTTCTCTGCTGGGCAGCTTTGCAGCCACTCTTCCCCAAGCCTGTAGTGCTGCATGGGGTTGCCGTGACCGAAGTGCAGGACCCGGCACTTGGCCTTGTTGAATCTCATACAATTGGCCTCAGCCCATCGATCCAGCCTGTCCAGATCCCTCTGTAGAGCCTTCCTACCCTCAAGCAGATCGACCCTGCTTCCCAACTTGGTATCGTTGGCAGACTTACTGAGGGTGCACTCAATCCCCTCGTCCAAATCATTGATAAAGATATTAAACAGAACGGGGCCCAACACCGAGCCCTGGGGAACACCACTTGTGACTGGCCGCCAACTGGATTTAACTCCATTCACCACAACCCTCTGGGCTCGTCCATCCAGCCAGTTTTTCACCCAGCGAAGAGTACACTTCTCAAGGAGTATGCCATGAGAGACAGTGTCAAAGGCCTTGCTGAAGTCAAGGTAGACAACATCGACAGCCTTTCCCTCATCCACTAGGTGGGTCACCTGGTCATAGAAGGAGATCAGGTTGGTCAAGCAGGACCTGCCTTTCGTAAACCCATGCTGACTGGGCCTGATCCCCCTCTTATCCTGGACTTGCCATGTGAGTGCTCTCAAGACAAACCGTTCCATAATCTTCCCCAGTACCGAGGTCAGGCTGACAGGCCTGTAGTTCCCCGGATCCTCCCTCCAACCCTTCTTGTAAATGGGAGTCACATTGGCAATCCTCCAGTCCTCTGGGACCTCCCCTGTTGACCAGGATTGCTGATAGATGATGGAGAGTGTCTTGGCAAGCACCTCCGCCAGTTCCGTCAGTACTCTTGGAATATATAGTTTACGTTTTTTCTGTGCTACTGAATGTAAAGCTTTAACTTTTTTTCATTACTGAACAAATATTTTATCAGTTAATTGAGCTAGGTGCATGGTGTTACTGTGTTTTGCTTTTGCAAAGTAAAAGAAATAAAAACCCTGATGAGTTATAGTATCTTGAAATTAATCCTCAGAGTAATTCACTCTGTCACAGTCCTTTTGAAAAGGAATGTTAGTCTAATGTTGCAGCTGGTATGAGGATATAAAACATGCTTCTTTTTTACCATTGTTGTTCTGTAGTTTGGCACGCTTACTAAAAAATGACAAAGATCTCAAGTTTGGGGTTAAAACCCATCTGTCTCAGTGGCATCCCTGAGTGTTCCTCACCATGGTAGGCACATAGTGACAGGGATTAGCTGATTCCTGGGGAAAACTTGAGAAGCAGTTAAGGTTTGATCAATAAAATTACTAATTTATCTTTTCCAGTATAGCTGAATACAGTTTCTCTTGTTCTGTAGTACCACAGCGTGCAAGTGAGAAGGGAGTTTAATCAGTATGACTTGTGTGGGTTATTGCGTTAAAGGGTAAAGGAATTTGGCAGAAAATAAACCCCCTTGCATTCCAGCTTATCCTCAGATGTCAGAGCGGCTGGGGGCAGCTAGGTTTAATTTCTGAGTGATGTTCAATTCAACGCTATAAGTCCAGTCGCATTCAATATGCTGAACTATCACGATGACAGACGCACTTGATAGGGTACTGCACTCTCGGCTTAGCTGCGTTCAACGCATGAGAATTACCAGACTTAGGGAGTTTGGTCGCGTTAACGAACTATCACGACTAGATTAATGAGCAGCGCAGTTTATTAAAGCAACAGTATGGGTTCTTTTGGATTGCTGATGATAAATACACTGTCTGCAAAGCATGTGCAAATGATAATACAGTTGACTACAAGCACACTAAATTATGGAAAAACTCTATAGAGATTTCTAAGTTTCCTGGGGAAGCACTCGGTATGACCGAGGGTTCACATCTTACCCAATAGGCGACCCTATGTGGGGGAAGAGAGGTTCAGCCCGTCGACTGATACCAGAAGTCAGCAATGTCCTCCCAACTTGTCTATGATGGTATCTTCCCTGACATTCCTCCTCTCTTAAGCCCTTTTATACTATTTTATTTTTTTAGGTGGAGTTTGAGTGACTCTAGTCATACGTACCTTTACTTTGGTATAAAGTTCTCTCTCTTTGCTTTTAAAGGTATATGCTAGAGAAAATTCAGAATGCATGCTCAGTGAGGGGTGGTCACACCTTGGAGGTGGGTAGCTTTTGGGATGGAGGTGTGTTTTGGTATTATAATGAGATTATAATGAGCAAAGTTCACCCAGAGAACATGATTTAGCATGTCACTACTCCAGAACTGGGCACTTATGATATAAATCAGAAGTAAGACAATAGCGTTGACAGAACCCCCATTATTTCACCTCCTTGCTTCAGTGGATTCAATGCAGGGACCTTCCATTCTTGTTCCAGTAGTTCCAGTTCCCTATCCCTGTGGTGATATCACAGAGCCTGGCCGCGGTGTCTCCACTCCGCTCCACCCTCCGTGTTACTTTTCAGAGTCAGCATACCAAGCTCCCCTGGTGTTGCTAACATATAAAGGTTGCAGGTTATGTTGCTTAGGGAATTATTATGGAACAGATTTCTTGCATATCCACTGCATTCCACCCTGGAGGGTCACCTTCCCTTTGAGGTGGGGGGTGTCATATCGATAAGTCACCTCCAGCAATCATTCCACAGTGGGTGAAGTGGATTGGGATGTGTATTGGGTTTGTGTTGCGAGGTTTTGGTAGCGGGGGAGTTACAGGGGTGGCTTCTGTGAGAAGCTGCTACAAGCTTCACCCATGTCCGATAGAGCCAATGCCAGCCGGCTCCAAGACAGACCCACTGCTGGTCAAGGCTGAGCCAGTCAGTGACAGTGGTAGTGCCTCTGTGATAACATATTTAAGAAGGGAAAAAAAAGTTGCTGGAGCACAGAAATGGCAGCTGGAGAGAGGAGTGAGAACGTGTAAGAGAAACAATCCTGCAGCCACCGTGGTCAGTGAAGAAGGAGGGGGAGGAGATGCTCCAGGCGCCGGAGCAGAGATTCCCCTGCAGCCCGTGGTGAAGACCATGGTGAGGCAGGCTGTCCCCCTGCAGCCCATGGAGGTCCACGGTGGAGCAGATATCCACCTGCAGCCTGTGGAGGACCCCACGCCAGAGCAGGTGGGTTCCCGAAGGAGGCTGTGACCCTGTGGGAAGCCTGCACTGGAGCAGGTTTTCTGGCTGGACTTGTGACCCCGTGGGGGACCCACACTGGAGCAGTGTGCTCCTGAAGGACTGCACGCCGTGGAGGGGACCCATGCTCAAGCAGCTTGTGAAGAACTGCAGCCCGTGGGAAGGACCCATGTTGGAGAAGTTTGTGGAGAACTGTCTCCCGTGGGAGAGACCCCACACTGGAGCAGGGGAAGAGTGTGAGGAGTCCTCCCCCTGCGGAAGAAGGAGCGGCAGAGACAATGTGTGATGAACTGACCATAACCCCCTGTCCTGGTTTCAGCTGGGATAGAATTAATTGTCTTCCTGGTAGCTGGTACAGTGCTATGTTTTGAGTTCAGTATGAGAAGAATGTTGATAACACACTGATGTTTTCAGTTGTTGCTAAGTAGTGTTTAGACTAAAGTCAAGGATTTTTCAGCTTCTCATGCCCAGCCAGCAAGAAAGCTGGAGGGGCACAAGAAGTTGGAACAGGACACAGCCAGGGCAGCTGACCTAAAGTGGCCAACGGTGTATTCCATACCATGTGACGTCATGTCTAGTATATAAACTGGGGGGAGTGGGACTGGGGGGATTGCCACTCGGGGACTAACTGGGTGTCGATCGGCGGGTGGTGAGCAATTGCACTGCGCATCAATTGTACATTCCAATCCTTTTATTATTACTGCTGTCATTTTATTAGTGTTATCATTATCATTATTAGTTTCTTCCTTTCTGTTCTATTAAACCGTTCTTATCTCAACCCACAAGTTTTACTTCTTTTCCCGATTTTCTCCCCCATCCCACTGGGTGGGAGGGGAGTGAGTGAGCGGCTGCATGGTGCTTAGTTGCTGGCTGGGTTTAAACCATGACACCCCCATTCCCCGTACCCCTGTGCCGCTGCGGGGGGTAGGTGGACAATTCGGGAGTGAAGCTGTGCCTGGGAAGAAGGGAGGGGTGGGGGGAAGGTGTTTTAAGATTTGGTTTTATTTCTCATTACCCTACTCTGGTTTGATTGGCAATAAATTAAGTTAATTTTCCCCATGTTGAGTTTGTTTTGCCCGTGATGGTAATTGGTGAGTGATCTCTCCCTGTCCTTATCTCGACTCATGAGCCTTTTGTTATATTTTCTCTCCTTTGTCCAGTTGAGGAGGGGGAGTGATAGAGCAGCTGCTTGGTGCTTAGTTGCTGGCTGGGGTTAAACCACGACTGGATGGAGCTGGGTGATGGAGCATTTCCTCTGCGGTGTCCATGACTTCAGAATTTGAATCCCTTGTCTCTCTGCCTACCAGTGCTTGTATGTGGCATCTTGTAGCATACTGTTAGTGGCTGGACGTGGTTTCCTCAGGACCAAGCTGGGAAGACCAATGGGGGAAAGTTTTGGTAGTGTCAGTGCAAGGAGTGAATGCAGAAAAAGCAGTCAGTTGTGAAGAGCTGGTGATTCTCTTACAATGCAACACGTAGAGATTTCATTTTTTAGCTAACGTCTAGTGCTGTGGTTCACAGTCGTTGTTGGTCTGTGGGCAGCAGCACTGGGTACGTTACAAGCTGTGTGCAGTATTATAATGTGATTTCCTCCTCAATCTGTTTTAAAACTTCCAGTGGCTGTAAACATCAGAGGGGTCTCATGGGCAATATGTTACTTGAATGCCATAGGTTGAAGATCACTGACTTAAGACAACTGGCCATGAATTAAACATTTAACAAAAATTCCAGTGGTATAATTTCACCCACAAAATACAGCAGCAAACCATGAAAGCAGCAGTTTACTGAGTCAATAGTTAAATTTGGGGTAATTCAGAAACAAATCTTCTGAAAGTCAGTTTATAAAAATAAATAATTTTTTTAAATTATATTAAGTTTGTGTTATTTCTCCTGCTTATGGAGAAATGTTGAAGTCTTTGGTAAGCTGGGACTTGGTGATGAACCACAGAAGGGTGCAGCAGAATCATGGTGAAGCTTAGAGGGAACATCTGCCAGCCTCAGCTGTGGGGAGAGGGAGCAGGGCATGCGTAGGAGAAGGACTCTCTCTGCAAGAGTTCTATCTGGGATAACTGGAGAGAAACTTGCAACAGTTTTGCCATTTGGAGGTTTGTAATATGAAAGTGTGTGTTTTACGGTGCCGTCAAAGTGGTGACGCGTCTGGACTGAATAGGCACAAGCCTCAAAAACTAAGCTATGAATGCCAACTGATGGGACAGAATGTCTTCTAACTTTAAAATCCCCATACTTACTATGTCTAATACTGTACTGCTTATAAAGCTTGAGGATCTTGAGAAGTGGGGCTACTCCCTGTCTGTGACTTGTTCATGCTTTTCCAGAAGAATGAAGCCTCACTTGGAAATGCAGCCTCAGTGATCTGCTTGCGCATTGCCTTCCTATGCTGCCCTTTGAGCCATGTTCATGTGTGAAAATGCAGACTTTTCATGAGGGAGAGCTCTAGACTGAAAATTGGGTCGCTCATGATTCTGTGTCTCCTCTTCATTATGTGTGAAGAATTGATGCAGAAAGAAGCATAGAATCCTACAGGTGCTAAATCTTGTTATCTAGTTGGTACGGATTTGAGGTGAATGGACTCTGAAACTTGATCAGTGACAGAAGAACCTAAACCGTTAAGAATTAAGTATCTTTCTGTAGCTGTTTGGGGATTTAGTAAGTATTGGAAAGATCTGATTTTTTTTTATTTTTTATTTTTATTTTTCTCTCTCCCCTCCTCTAGATCCAAGACTGGAAGGCTGGCCACTCATGTCTTCACCTTTTCCAACAACCATTATCATTGGAACCTACATCTATTTTGTTACTTCCTTAGGACCCAAACTCATGGAAAATAAAAAACCTTTTGAACTCAGGCAGATAATGGCACTTTATAATTTTAGTGTGGTAACCCTCTCTTTATATATGACTTATGAAGTAAGTTCTACTTTTATTTGTAACATATTTATATATTTCATGTCTCTAACTATTTTCATACCAACTTTTAATAAATTTATTAATATAATTCCCACTCTGCAATTCTCAAAAAAACCTATTATTCTGTTTGTCGTAATTATATTCCTCCAAGTTGTATGCTAAACTAATTGAGCTGATACTTGGAAAAAAAGGGAATGTCATACCTAGAAAGAAAGGTTGTAAAATATTTTATGTGCCATACATATAATTTAAAAAATTAAAAATCCTCATAACTTATATAATTTCCCTGGGTTGTAGCAGGTAAAGTAGACTACATGTTTTTCTTTGTTGTAATTATTTCTGTCCTACTACACGATACTCAATACTGATGTTTCAAACACTATATATAGAGTACGTTTACAATGTCCAATTTGGGGATCTTCATCCTTAAAAAAACAACAAAACACAAACCTAAACCAAAAACCCAACAAAACAACAACAAAAAAAAAACCAACAAAAAACCCTCAAAAAACAAACCATGAAGATCTTTAACATTGATTTTTCTCTTCCCCTCCCCCCAATAGTAAATGCTCTTTCTCTCAAAAGGAATGTTGAGATTTTGCTGTAGTTCATAGCTCAAGCAAATGTTAGACTTTAAGACTGGAAAGCCTGATGAGTTGTATAGGGTTATGGGTTGAATGACCTAAAAATCCTTAACCATGAATGGTATAGACTATGTAGAAGCTTTAATTTAGAACCTTAAACCTTAAGATAGCTAATATCTGTTGTTTTGGGGGTTTTTGTTGTTGGTGGTGGTGATGTTTTGTGTTTGGGTTTATTGTTTGGGTGTTTTGGGGTTTTTTTTGTTGTTTTTTTTTTTTAAAGTGTAGCTATTTAACAGTAGTATTATGTGAATGATAGCCTTATACGTTTGCTTGGTGAAGCATCACTATGCTAGTAGTACTGACCCTCTTTGTGTTAAATCTGGCTATGTGGCTATTTCAGGTTTGGCAAATTGGTAATGAAAAGTTGTCAGATTATTCTGCCAATTTGTCAGGATACCTTTCTGTTACCTCAATTTGCATAAATTTCATCATGAGTTACAGTGAACTGCTTGACATTTCTTTTAACAGCACTCTAAAGGCAGTGCAGCAGCAGCTACTTCGTGTCATGACTGTTGTGTGGAAAGCTATAAGTGGTGGGCAAGATGCATACGTTTGCTATTTAGACTTTGTTTTGAAAAATCACCAAACTTCCCCACGTAATTTGGTGATAAGTTTTGTTTTGGTTATAACCCTCAGAAACTAAAAAAAATTAAACTTCTTTTAGTGTCTGACACTAACACAGTATTCAATTAATCTGCTATCAAGACTTCTATTTTACAATTTCATGAAAGAATGCATAGATAGAGCTTAACAGATTGAATCTCTGCTATTGTCTGGCTCTCAGCAAAAAGATGATTCTTTCCCTCTTTGGATCTAAGCCATTTTGTGGGTGCTTTAGTGTTGTGCTGTCTTGATGGTGTTTCAAATCTTGTTTCATTTAAGCAACTGATTGTTTTAGGAAGTTAAACATCTATTGCGGTCACAGACTAAAACCCTCCATCTGTTAAGAGAGCTGAACCTCTTATCGTGCATGAGTGGATGATGATGATGAACTGATGAGAAGTACTCTTTAAACACATGTAAGATACAGTAGTTCTAGAGGTTGGCTGGTAAATGAGCCAAGTGTAATATTAACAATGTTGTTCTTGTCCGAGTTCTAATATATTCCAAGAGAAAAGATTAAATGATACTTGTTACATATAGTCCTTTGGTCCTGTACATGTGCTCTTGATTATAAAACCCTATAATCTCATCCCTGATATCAGTGAAAGACTAATTGAATCATGCAGTTCAACTAAGCAAAATTTTAGAAACTATGATACTAAAAATATAGTGCATATTGATTTGTTCCTTGTCTTTAATGATATTAAGCCATATTTTTCTGTAGTGCCGGTTTTCTTTCAGTATTAAGATGTTGTTCTGGTTTCTTTTCAGTATCAAGATATTTGGCTGTGATAGCAATTTTCAAAAAATTTCAAAATGGTTGATTTGTTTTTGTAGTCTGATTTACACAATAAGTTGCTTTTCTAACATTGTTTTTGAGATGCAGCTGTTTTTCCTCTTCGGTTACTAATGCTGAGATAATGGGTGCAGGAAGAAAGTTCTTGTCCATAGGTGTGGTCCTGGAATTAGAAATTCATTAATCTGCAACAGCAAAGGATTTTATGGTCGCTAGCCCACACAGAGGTAGATGACTGACAAGGTTGCTGGTTCAACAAGTTTTTAATACTGTTTTCCCTTCATGCTTAGTGATTGTGAAAGTAATCTGAAATTAATGATTTTTTTCAAAAGACATGAAGTAAATCTTTGCCCTTTCCCTTTTCTTTGCTCCAGTTTCTTATGTCGGGTTGGGCCACAGGGTATTCATTCCGGTGCGATATTGTTGACTACTCAAGGTCACCTACAGCTCTAAGAGTAAGTTGCCAAATGCAAGGCCAAATTGTTATGCTACACTGATTTTATTTTTGGAAATGCTTTTTGAACAACCAAATGCACTGCTGTAGAGTGGAATGCAGTAAATGAAAATACTCTCTTGCATAATGTAGAGCATGTGAGTTAACTGGAGGGGTTGATTGGGAAAAAGAAAGAGGCAATGTATTTGTTGGCTTGTTCATCTTGGTTTTAACATTCCTTCAGGATTAAAGAATGTTTTGTGTTTTTAAAGAAAAACCAACCAAACTATACATTTAAATATTTATGTCAACCTTGTGACACCACTTACTCATCCCAAAATTTTCCTTTTATATAGTTACTTATTTTTCCTGCAGCTGTTTAGTTTTATTTATGACTATTATGACTTGACAGTTTCTGGTTTTTACTCTTGCAGATGGTACGAACTTGTTGGCTTTACTACTTTTCCAAGTTCATTGAATTATTAGACACTGTAAGTATTTGTAGCCTAATAAAAGAAGTAGTGATACTTCCTTTTCACGGTAGAAGAACCAGTGCTGTTGGGGGCTGAGGGCATAAATTGCTCTGTATTTAGCCCTCCAGCCTTCAATTATTGGAATACCATCAAGGTGTTTATCCTTATTATCTCTTCTCATCTTATTGTCCCATTACTCTGTCATTTATTGATTATCAGGAAAAATGTTAATGAGAGAACACACCTTTAAAAATTTAGGAAGCCCTGATAACTTGTCTGTTTAACAATGTACTAACCTGTTGTGCTATGGCAATGCTTGTCTCAACATTGCAGATAAAATGGTGTTGATCGTGTTGAATTTTTTTTCCATGTCATCTTCAGATTTTATCTTCCATATTTGGAATATTTCCATCAGCAGCTCTGAATACAGCATAAATTGCCCTACTTACTTGCTCTAAATTCCTGTGTATGCCTTGGTGGTCATGACTATATATATGTTTGATATCAGGCCGGCACTCTAAGCTGTTTCAAAGAAAGTCTGAGCAGCAGTGCGTTAAAGCAGAATGCAGACCTCGCTTATCACCAGCAGGCATCTGCCTTCCCCTTTTCCCTAGACTGACACTGAGTATGGTTGGTTTAGCTATTCTCAAACCAGCTTCTGAGTGTTGGAATCAGCTGTGATTTCATTTGCCTTATTGTGTGCGGGGTACAACAGTGGTGATTCAGGAGCTGACTCGTGAGCAGTTAGGATGTTCTACACCCTGCAAGCAAAGTTAGCCATCTAACTTTCATCTGCAAATACTCCTGATTCGACACTGGAAGATTTTACTGACTGGGCCAAATGGAATGGTAATGGAAGGGCCAGGAATAATAAAACTGGAAAAGCCTGATCAGTTTAGTCCTCTATTTACCTCTACTACCCACTGGTTAGATTGCTGCTTTTTAATTAGTCCTGTGCCTGAAAAAATCAGTTGGTTTGGTTTGTTTGAGGTTTTTGGGTTTTGTGTTTGTTTTGGGTTTTTTTAAATTTTTTTTTTTTTTTAATCCATCCAATTAGGTACCTGTTTCTCAGAAGCTTTTTGGTTTTATTGCAAAAGTAATTTCTTAACTGTATTTAGCAGTCAGCCATTTCCAAATGTTTTTCCTGGCACACCAGACTTCTTTCTTCTGTGTTCCTTTCCTTGCCATCTGATACTACCTTTCGCATGACCTGACTTCTTACACAGTTTTCTTGCTCTGTCTTCCCTTAACGCTTCCCTCGATGTCCGTCCTTTAAAATGTGGCCTGTTGATATCCATTAAGAATACCTACTACATTTATTCTGTCCAATTTTGCCTTTTTCCAAGGGTAGCTAAGTCAGTGTTCATAATAGTGCTATTTCTCTAACTTACTATTTTCTCCTGTCTGTATCTGTTGCTAGTCCTTCGGTTAATTTTCTCAAATGGCTTTGCCTTAGTAGTTCAGGGGACTTAAAATCTGATGCTTCTAGATACTTCTCAATCCAAGCAAGTTCATCTTATGCTGTCTGTTGCATGCATAGGTGATGGCTCAACCTTGGATGCTTGCTTTCAAAGCTTGCCCTGGCTTTGAGACTCCACAGGTGGATTTTACATACTGGTTTAATTTTTTTGAAAACTAGTCTGCATATCCAGAGCCTCAGTTTCCCTTCTTCTCCCAAGACTGCAACTGTGAAGAATTTCTAAATGTATAGTAGTGAGCAACCAGCACTGATGCATGCAGTTTTCTGTAAGTATGTTGGGCTTGATTCTCTCCTGTAACATTCTGTTCATTAAAAATCTGTTTCAGATATTTTTTGTGCTGCGTAAGAAAAACAACCAAGTTACATTCCTGCATGTCTTTCATCATTCCATCATGCCATGGACCTGGTGGTTTGGAGTCAAATTTGCTGCAGGTAGTGGAGAGACAGTTTAAGTTGTACATATCTGCTGGTAGTAAAAGTTAACTATGCTAGACAATAAATATTTAAAGAACAGAATTAAAAATCTTGCGAACATCAGTGTTCTTAAATTTAGATGTCTGCAGTATTTCATGGAACATCTGAGATCACCATACATAACAATTATTTAAGTGGGTGGGGAGTACTAATTTTTCCTATTTGACAGCATTTTGTGCAATGTTGGTTTCTCGTAAGGGGAAGAAGGTGCAGAGGAGAGAAGTGTATGTAAGAAAAGAGCATTATTACGTGAAAAAGAGATAATATGACTGTAAAATCAGAAGTACTAGGGGAGAAGTATGAGGCAGATACTCTGTTGAAACTACTTCAAAGGCATTTGTCCCCCTGAAACATAAGAATTGGAAGGGAGGACTGTGTTCTCATTGTTCTTACCATCCTTTGTTTTGCCTGTTTAAGAAATTATTCAGGCTTTGTTGCCATTATTTTTACTGGCCTTTGATAGCATATTTGGGGCTTATTTACATCTAATACTTTGGCTTTTTCAAAACTGCAGAGATATTTTCTGGACCTTATTTATTACAGAAACTTATTTGAATTGTAATGAATTGAAAGTCTTTGTCCACTTCTAGCTTACCTTCACTTCTCCTTTCCTGCTCTGTGTGTCTATGCATGCATCTTTCTATGCTATAGTATTAGTGTGCAACACTAATAAATATAGCTTGCCATAAGAATAGCCTGGTAAGCATGGAGTGGAGAAATGCACAGTCATTTAGTAGTACATCTCTAGGAGGGTGTAGGGGTTTTTTTTAGGAGTTTCTACCAAGAAAGGGGGGGGTTGTACATGTTCTTTCACTCGTGTCCTCTTTTTTTTTTTTCTTCCAGAAAATCAGTGACAAATTGATGAAAAGACCTATTGCCTATTAAATCAGATCTGTTGGTGCCTGTTTTATGAATACAAAAATAAGCCCTGAAAGTAGTCCAGAAGATTTGTAGATGGGGTCTTTTGAACATGTTTTGTGTGCAGATTTTCCTAGTGTATAAAAGGATATACTTCTGCTATATTTGTTGAGTTTCTGTTATTAGGAAGCTGGTGTCTTGATCATGTCTTTCTCAAATATTGCTGAGTAACTGGTATTTTAAGTTAATGATGAAATTGTGAATAGTTTCTCAGCATACAGTTCAGTATGTTTATAGATTTGCAAAGAATCCCAGCAGCTAACAGTCCCTCCTCTTCAACCTTGAAAACTTTCCATTTATAGGTGATTAACTTTCTGCCTTTTATCTGGACATTGGATCAGTATACCAGATACAGGCTTCAGATTTTGCATTGGATTCAAATTTCCAATGTGATAATTTGACAAATACTTTCAGCAAAGTGTGCAAGATCTGCTTTGTCCTCTGCTTGTAATAGTCCCTCATACTCATGAAGAGCTGTGTTTATTCCTGCAACTCTATTGCTTATCTGTATACTAATCTTTCTAAATACTGATCTGTTTGATAACTTAATTTTTTTTTTCCAAAAATTTCAGTCCTGCTGATTATCTTGTATTCAGTTTCATCACTGTTTATCCTTCCTTCTAAATAGTGGCATTGATCACGTTTTCAACCTGTTTTTAAAAAACAACACATTTGTGAAAAGAGATGCTGATTTTTTTTTCTCTGATCTGATGTAAACAGGGAATTGTAAGATGGTGCTTGTGTATGGTGTTGCTTTTTGGAGCATATTTTTATACTGTTGCTTAGGTTGTTTTTTCTCCCCCCCCCCCCCCCCCCCCCCCCCCGCTTTAACTATTTATTTTTTCTTTTGAATGTTCACTGTGCAAGCCAAAAAAAAAAAAAGTATGTTTGAACTGTAAGAACACTTGAATTATTTTCAAAAATACAAATAGCTAAGTTTCTTTGAAAGTTTGCAATCACAGCTGGAGGAGTTATGATCTATCAAGCTGGAAGACTAGTGTGAGCTACTAAAATCACAAAATTAAGTTTTATTTTTAACTTGAATGATTCTTAATGGAAAATTGGCTTTTGGATACAAAAGCATTCTCACTAAGTGTCTGCTTTTCGTGACATTTTGTTTTCTTCCTGATGCTCAATATTTTCATGTTCATATTTCTCTTAAAAATACTGTGCCGTATGCTGCTACTTGGATCATTTTTACCTATAATTTCTTGTGTTAATTAAAATAAAATTACTTTGAGCAGGATCATCTAACTCCACAGTTGATCCAATGGAAAAGGAAATATTTCCTTACTTGCTTTGTGAAATGTTCGTATCTTACCAGTTTCAGTCATGAGTTTGCCCCAAAGGGGGGGATTACTTGGCCTTAAATTTCCTTTTCACTGTACATATGCTTTTGAGATGGACTATGGATTTGTGAGATGCTCACTTATGTCATGATTCTGAAAACTTACTGTCTGAAACTGTGATTCTTTCCCTGGAAATCTCTGTTGGGGAGAGAATTATTACTTATCCTCCAGAGCTTTGCACAGTTCATCATGATGTCTAGAAAAGAGGTGTAAAACAGGAGGAACGCTGTTTCCACTAAATTTTCTGCACCTCCTTCATGTATATGTTTTAATAATTTAAAAAAAAATCCACTAAAACCTTTTACAGGTAATTAGATCAGCTAGGTTTTATTGCTTTTTTGGAAATGCTTAGATAAGCCTTTTCTGAGAAAGGAAACTGATGAGATACCTCAGAATTGGTGTCAACCCAATTCAGGTTAAATACTTAAAGTCTGTAGGTTTTGTGGTCTGGGTTTTTTCCCTCCAAGTCAAACCAAACTACTAGGACCTGAGGTGGCTTTTTAAATACTTGATGCAATACTACCATATTTTGTTTTTCTACAGGTGGTTTAGGAACGTTTCATGCTTTGCTGAACTGTATTGTCCATGTTGTCATGTACACTTATTATGGAATCTGTTCTTTGGGACCAGCCTATCATAAATATTTGTGGTGGAAAAAATACATGACAACTATACAACTTGTGAGTAATTTTCTGTTTGACTTGAACACCTCTCAGAAAGCTGATTAAGGCTAACGCAGACTTAATGCAATACATTTGTACTTTTAGTTATGTTCATGTATGTAGCTTACAGTTGGTACAAGTTTTACTCATGTTTTAATTGAGTAAAACAAAAGTTGTGAGCTCCATTCAGTAATTTACTTAAATCCGCTGACTTTAGTGTTCACTATAATCACAGATTTAGACACATGAGCTTTTCAGTTATGCAGTACTTGATAAATATATTTACAAAACTCGTTTCCTGTATAAAAATGATTAGACTATAAGGTTACACCAAGAAAACATAATTAATTAATGTATAGAATACCATGTAAATAGCAATAAGCAAAGGGAAAAAGAAGTATTTATTAAGAATTTCATGTCCATTCTTTCATAGAAATTGTTTGTGTTTAGAGAATTTACCTCTTCTTAATACATGTTTTATCAGCATTAGATTGCTTTCAAATGGTTACTGCTCTGGGTGCTTTCTTCATGCCCGGCTTTTTTAATAGCTGAATTTTCAAAATTCAGCTTCTGGCTAAACAATTAGTTTGGCCTGAGCAAGGATGCTGATGGAGGAGGGAAAGGAGCAGGGAGAAGCAGCTGTGGATGTAACTGCTTGCACCAGGTCTGGTGTTACTAGAATAGTTCATGTAACCATGTGTAACTCTGATTTAGCTTGAATATTTATAACTTATTTAAAGTCTTTTTGTCTTGGTGGCACTACCTGTGGATTATTAACTTGGAGTTCATGTGGACCTTTTTTTTTTTTTTTTTTCTTTTAAATCCTCCATGAAATTGTTTTTTGGGACCTTGTGGACCCTTGTGTCACATGCTAGTGTGCGGGGGTGGGGTGGGTGGGACTTCATGTTCACCAGTCCTATAATAGTTGTCTTTTTGTTTTTCTGGCTAATTTTTCTAAAGAAGTCTCCCATTTGTCACTGGTCAAACACACGTCTGCTTCCTTCTTTCTTCTCTGAACTGGCCAGTGCAGACTCCTTTTCTTTTCTCCTAGTATGGGTTTCTCAATGCTGCTTGTGATTCAGTTTGTCCCAGGACTTCTCTTTCTTTACTCTGTGAAAATGTTTTTCAGTGAAGTAACATTTTGGGAGAGGGGCTTTAAAGGTACATCTCTATAGTTTTAAAAAGCCCCCCGCCCCCAACTTTCTGTTTTTCTGTATGCAAGCTATGCTGAATCTTTTTAAACTTCTGTAGTAAGTTTGTCATTTATTTAAAAAGTAATTCTTTTCTACATCTTTTTCCTCCAGGTCCAGTTTATTATGATTACAGGACATATAGGACAAATCTACATCATGGATGATTGTCCGTACCAGTATCCAATTTTCATGTTTATTATTTGGCTATATGGCTCTATGTTTTTAGTCTTGTTTCTCCACTTCTGGTACCATGCTTACACAAAGGGACAACGACTACCAAAGATGGCAAGAAATGGGATTAGCAAAGATCAGTGAAACAAACTCTTGTCTATAAAAAAGTGTGTATGTCAAAGTGGAAACTTGCACTACTTGACAATCAAGATATTTAGGTGCATGTACTACACTCTGTATATTTTGTATGTTTTCTTCCAAAACAGAATTTGTATCTTTACCGTAAGTTATTTGGGATTCAGAATTTGGGAGGTGGGGGGAGCAGTGTGGATCTCTTTTTTTTTTTTTTTTTTTTTTTAAATCAAAGTGGGTTTTTTTTCAACAACTTGTTCATGTCTATCCTATAAGAAATGAATGGATAGATGATCTCTATCTAGAAGATGCATGAAAATAAAGATACTCATTGGGAAAATTAAAATGTGTATGACAAGTACTGAGCACTTTGAATACTGAGGAAAAAAAATTACTTCACCTTAAATGTTTTAAGTTCTTGAGACTGTCAGCTGCGTTTTATTAAAAGAACAAATCTTCAATAAATACTGTTTATAGAATCTAAAGCTTATTATTAATATAGTTAATACATAAACATTGTTATATGTGTTTACAAACTATATTACTTTAAAGAAAGGAATGTATGTTAATGTGTCAAAGTATAGCATTTAATTTGAAGATCATAGATTTTTTTGGATATACCATCTTTTACTAAGATAACTTAATTAATTTTATGTAGGAAACTTCTACTCACTCGAACATTATCCTAAATGTTGGAAACCTACTAATTTGAGGATTATCCAAACTGTCTTGTAGTGTAATGATTGAAAAATCCTACTGATTTGTTCACCAAAGTATATGTGTCTATGGATATATTTTGATATTGGTAGCCTAGGCTGTTTGGGGGGGGGGAATCTTAGTCCTCAAATAACTTTTAAAGAAACATTTATTTTTATTTTTTTTAATTGAAGCCTAAATGTCACCTAGCATGATTGTACCATGCTCTATTTTCTTCTGTTTCCATTATCTATTGAAATACATGCCTAGAAAGATTTTTCTGTTGAGTTTTTCATGATTATTATTGTTTTTAACAACTCAAGGTTAAAGTTTCTCCATTAATAGCACCAGTTACCTTGTCTCTGTTCTCTAGAACTAGGCAAAAAGATATGTGCCATTCTCTGAGCTACTGAGAGTGGGGCAGGCAGTGGTGACAGGGCATGACTCCAGTCCATATAGAATCAACCAGTATGTTGTTTTCCAGGGTTAGGCAGATTGTTAGGGTCACACATGTATGGAAATTAAAGGACCTAGTTATTTGTATGCAAGTTGCATTTGTACTGTATGAATTTATTAAGGAATTGGTGCATGCAACAGACCTGTAAATGAGGAGTTAGAGGTGTTTTAATGTTACCTTTAAAAGTACTGTTTTCTATTATGATTGCCACTAACAGAAGAGAAGCTTGAGATTTTTGCTTCGCGCTTGATCTGATCTGTGGGATTTTCAAGTACCAAAGACTTTGGGGCAGTTTTAATTGCATCCCTGTTGTACAATTCCAAGAAAGTAAGTTTTGTTATCTGGATAATTTTATGGGAATACTGACATTTATGGTTGTCATGGTTTAAGCCCAGCTGGCAACTAAGCACCACAGAGCTGCTTGCTCACTCCTCCCCATGCCCCCCCCCCCCCCCGGTGGGATGGGGAGGAGAATTGGGGAAAAAAAGGAAAACTTGTGGGTTGAGATAAGAACAATTTAATAATTGAAATAAAATATAATAATAATAATAGTAATGAAAAGGAATATAACAAAAAGAGAGAAATAAAACCCAAGAAAAACAAGTGATGCACAATGCAATTGCTCACCACTTGCTGACTGATGCCCAGCTGGTCCCCGAGCAGCGATCCACCCCTCCCAGTCAACTTCCCCAGGTTATATACTGAGTGTGATGTCCTATGGTATGGAATATCCCTTTGGCTAGTTCAGGTCAGCTGTCCTGGCCATGCTCCCTCCCAGCTTCTTGTGCACCTGCTTGCTGGTAGAGCATGGGAAACTGGAAAATCCTTGACTTAGGATAAGCGCTACTTAGCAACAACTAAAACATCAGTGTGTTATCAACATTATTCTCACACTAAATCCAAAATATAGCACTGTACCAGCTACTAGGAAGAAAATTAACTCTGTCGTGGTTTAACCCCAGCCAGCAACTAAGCACCACGCAGCCGCTCACTCACTCCCCCCCCACCCTGTGGGATGGGGGAGAAAATCGGGAAAAAGAAGCAAAACCCACGGGTTGAGTGCACTGTCGTGGTAGCAATTGGCACCTGTTGTTCTTCAACCTTCAGCAACCCCACAACCGAAGGGTCTTGAGAGAGACCAGGCAGGGTAGACAGCTGTTCAGTGCCCTCCGTCTCCAATGCAGCTATACCAAAGGCCCAACGGTACCCTTTTGGGTCCTTGAAGTACCCCCTCCTGAAAGAGTCTATGACAAGGATGCACGAGGCCTCTGGGCCAGTTGCAATGGGGTGTTTATGCCACTCATTCCCAGTTAGACTCACTTAAGCTTCCAATACTGTTAGCTCTTGGGATCCCCCTGTCACACCAGAGATACAGATGGGTTCTGCCCCCTTATAACTTGATGGCATTAGGGTGCATTGTGCACCAGTGTCTACTAGAGCCTTATATTCCTGTGGGTCTGACGTGCCAGGCCATCGAATCCACACTGTCCAGTAGACTCGGTTGTCCCTCTCCTCCACCTGGCTGGAGGCAGGGCCCCTCTAATCCTGGTTAGAATATCCGTTACTCACTTTTCGCACACGTGAATCAGAAGTCCCTTCAAGAGGATCAGAAATGGGATCAGCCCATCTACTGCGTCTGGGGGACTGCTCATGGGAAACTGGAGCAGCAGCTTTCCAAGAAGAATCCTCTTTTCTGGTTGCTTTTTCTTGCAACTCCTGTACCTGTGCATCCAGGACTGAGGTAGGTTTTCCATCCCACTTCCTCATGTCCTCTCCATGGTCACGCAGGTAAAACCACAGGTTAGCCCATCGTGTGTACTTTCTCTCTCCTCTCTCTTGGGCAGAGGAGTGCTTACTCCCAATAGCTGCGATGCGGGCCTGTACAGGTGGGGAGGAGGACATATCCACTTTGAATTGCTGGAACTCTCGGGACAATTCCTCTACAGCCGAGACACAGGCCCGTAGGGAGGAAGAGAGACTTCCTTCGTATTGCCGGAGTTGGACAGCCAATTCATCCACCGTTTGTCCATAGCCTTCTTTCCAGGACATTACTGCCAATGAGTTGGCGTAGGTTGGTGGTGCACTTCGTAGAAACTTCCGCCACATGGGTTGTGTGCATTGGACTTCATCTGGATCTGTGGGTGACTGCGCATTTTCTGGATCATTATAAATCACCTCCAGCATGGCTAATTCCCTCAGGTACTGGATACCTCTCTCCATGGTGGTCCACTTACTCCACGTGGCATCAGTTGCATGATGTGTAGAGGAGACCCTCCCTTTGAACATCCAGCCCAGCACTGGCAGTCGGGGTGCTAAGAGGAGCTGTGCTTCAGTACCAACCACTTCTGAGGTGGCTCGAACTCCTTCGTATGATGCCAATATCTCTTTTTCAGTTGGACTATAGCGAGCCTCGGATCCTCTGTATCCCCGACTCCAAAACCCCAGGGGTCGGCCTCGGGTCTCCCCAGGTGCTTTCTGCCAGAGGCTCCAGGTAGGGCCGTTCTCCCCAGCTGCAGTATAGAGCACATTTTTAACATCTTGTCCTGCCCGGACTGGCCCAAGAGCTACTGCATGAACAATCTCCCGCTTAATTTGTTCAAAGCCTTGTCGTTGCTCAGGGACCTGGGTATACCTGGTGGGTGATGCAGAAGGATGGGGAAGTTCGATGTGTACCTCAGGGAGATTTGATTTTGGGAGAGAATAGCCAGTGAATTAGGCTGTATGATATTTAACTGCTAAATAACCTGCCAATGTATGTCATTGTATCTGTATGCCATATCAAGGGTATTACTGTAAGAATTACCCAAATGACTGAAGGATGGACTTTGAAACCGAGCCAAGTACAACAGTGATAGAACTTGAACTGGTGCCCAGCAATTTCCTCAAGATCAGCCTCTTCGACCTGCAGGCCAAGGGTGTGGGTTGCACCAAATGTACCGGCCACAAGCTCCAGAGGCAGCATACAACAACCTAACACCTCACACCATCTCTCTTATCCTGAAGAACTGTTACAACAGATGGAGCCCCAAAGTCATGGACTAAATAAAATTGATGGACACATTGGAGGGATAGCCCATCGACTAAGGGAATACTATTTGTGTGTGTGTGGAGGGGGGTGTCCATATATATATATAAAGACAAGGAAAGTGGTAGTAGTTGATTGGAAAATGTAAGATCTGGGCATGATGTAGATGGTATAGAATAAGGGGTGGATAATGTCCTGGGTTCAGCTGGGATAGAGTTAATTTTTACAGGAACCTGGGAGGTGGGGGCATAGCCGGGGCAGCCGACCTGAACTAGCCAAGGAGCTATTCCATACCATGTGACATCATGCTCAGTATATAAATGGGGAGCGGGCCGGGGGGAGCTCTCTCGACTTTCGGTGGCGGAGCGTCGGGTTCCGGGTGGTGAGCAGTTGCACTGTGCATCACTTTTTTTTTTTTTGTATATTCTTTCATTAGTACCGTTGTTGTTGTTGTAACCTTTTTTTGTGTTGTCCCAGTAAACTGCCCTTATCTCAACCCTCGAGGTTCCAGGTTTTTTTTCTTTTCTCTCCTTGTAAAGTAGGTATGTTCATTCAGCGCTGGGCCACACGGGGGGTAGTCCCACCAAAGTCGTGCGCGCCTGATTTGGCAGTTCACTTTAAATTTATACAGTCAAGTGTTACATATACATAGAGTTTCACAATACACCTATACATAGGCATTACCTATCCCCGCTTCATATTATAATTAGCTCTAGGAAGTCATTTCCATAGTCTCATCTCAACTGCGCTTGCGCAGTGCCTCCTTATGGTGGTCGTCTGGTGGTCGTGAAGATGAAGGCTGTATGTCTTCTTCACAGTGAACTCTTAACCTTCTGTCCCTGCGCAGACTCAGTTGTCCCTTGGCATTTGTCCAAATCACAAGGTCGGTCTTGGCTGGTTCTTGGAGTCACTGCTGATTCTTATCAGGGACTATCTCCTGTCCCAGTCAGCCTCAACGATGGAAATGTTAAACATCACTTCTCATCCCCTTGGGCCATGTCTACCTCTATTGAAACTTCTTTAATTTCATTATAAGCTAGATAATTATTAAACAATTCCTATCTACATTCATATATCTACTATATCTACTAAGGTTCCTTTGGTTCCCCGTCTCACAACAGTTGGCAAAATCATTAATATTATAGTGAATGTTTACTGATAATGAGGGGGATTGGATTGAAATTTTATATTCCTTAGATTTGGTGGAAGAGAAACACTATTATTACTAGTATTACTCTCCTAAGAAATTTAGTCCTGAAAATTGTTGGGGTTTTTTGTTTGTTTGTTTGTTCGTTTATTTTGTGGGATTTTTGTTGGGGGGTGGTGGTGGTTGTGGTGTGCGTGAATTAATGAAAAAGCTGTATTCTGTTTATCAAGGTGATAATTTACCAGACGGTCTATATTCCATCGACATGGTTTGAGTGTTTTCCAAACCAAAGCCTGATTGAGGAAGTGCAAACAACAACATGTAGTTAATGTTAATTTTAAAAATTAAGTAATGTATCTTCTGGAAAGCCAGAGCTGTCCCACTGAAGTGTATGATGAGAAGCAGGTGTCAAGCTGGATTGCCTCATAACTGCCATTTCTCAGTCCCTCCAGCATTTATTATCTCGGGAGTCTATCAGCGCTTACGGAGCGCTGTGCAGTTTGGTTTTTTTAAATGTTTTTTTTCCCTGGAGACTGCCATAAAGGAGACGTTCCCGCTCTCGCCTGCCGGGGAGGAGTCAAGTTTCTCCTCCAGTAATCCTCCTGTGCCTAGTCCCACCTAGCTCTTTTGTTTTCTGCCCTCTTCCTGGCGCCTACTGCCCCGTCCCTTTTGTGCCACGGCCAGCCCTCCCGCCGAGGAGCATGGGCACGCGTGGAAGCCTGTCAGTGGGACAGCCCGTGAGGCAGAGGCACCCGAACCTGGGGAAGGGCAAAGGGGGAGACCCCCGGGGGAGCGGCTAGGGGCACGGGGACTTTCACTTCCCCCCTCGCCATGTAGGGGGGCGGGGCGCGGCAGCGGCGAGACGGGCCCAACCCTTCGCCCGGCCTGCCGCGGGAGCGGGCTGTAGCAGCCCCCGCCTCGAGTGCGCCGGACGGACCCGTCACGTGCCGCCGCCCAATGAGCAAAGGCGGCGCCTCGCGGGCCTGGATTCAAACTGTCGGTGGGTGGGGCCTGTGTGGCTGCTGATTTCTGTGGAGACGGCGAAGCCTAGCTGCGTTTGTGGAGTTGAGGCTACCGCGCTACCTAGCTGGTGAGTGCTCCTGTGGGCTGGGGTGTCCCATCCCTGTCTTTGTCTCTTGTGTAGTCTTACGTCGTCCGGGTTGGGTCTCCGTGCCCTATAGTGGCCTTCTAGAGTCTCCTGGGTACTGGCCGGCTGCCTCGAGGCAGTCTGACTGTCTAGGGCTGGGCCTCTGCGGCCGGAGGGCCGAGCGCTGCCAGCCTGTCTGTGCCCTGGGCCTGTCCCGGGTAGCTGGTCCTCGGTCGGAACCCGGTGGGGCGCTCCCCAACCGCCGTCCGGGTGTTAGCGCTACCCATGTTGAGTCTGTGTGGGCAGCTAGATCCGTGCATGACTGGGGCGGTGGCAGAGCGGAGCTTTAGTCCAGCTTTTTGTCGAGTTAAAAGCCAAGGGGAGGCTAAAGCTGTAGCTGTAGAGCTGTAAGTAGCACAGGGCTCTAGAAATTTTAGTTTCCTGAATCAGGTGTTTGTTCTCAGATCTCAACTGTTTAACTCCTAGTTTTAGGCTTTACTGTGCCTGTAAATGCAAATGATCAAAAAAGTGTGTAGTTCTGTGTTCAGATCTGGCTGCATTCTGATCTCGTTTTGAACAACTAAAATGCTTCTAGTAGAAGAGCTCCTGTAACGGTTTGCTTTATTCTTTTTCTCTAGTGGAAGGAGATTATAGAACTTTTTCATGCTGGGATGCCTTTACAGAAGCATTGATGTCACTTTGAAAGCTACAAGTGTTGCTTCAAAGTCTGGGAGATAGTGGACTGTTTATGTGAACTGCTTGGCTCTAATCAAAACTTTGGCCCAGAAGTGACTTGCAATCAAATGGTTAAGCTGCTTAAAAAAATTCCTGAAAAATCATGTTATTGAAGATATTAAAGGAAGATGGGGCAAAGAGGACATTCAAGATGATGGCCATTTATATAGGTAAACCTCTATACGTGATGCAAAAAGTTTGGTTTTACGGAAACGGAGTAATAACTCTTGTGTATTGGTCTAACAAATATTTTTGTAGACTGCCTTTGAAAAGGTGTTAATGCATTTTTTTTGTTTCATTGTTTTTGGTGGTTTTTCTCTTCCTCCCTGTTAAAGGCTTTATTTTCTTTGGTGGTAGACAAGTATTGTGATTTAATGTTTGGTTGAGGTTTTTTTGGCTTGTTTGTTTTTAAATATTTTTGAAGGGCACTCTTACTCAATTTCATTCTATGAATGCTAACAAAAGCTTTTGCAGCTTTTACAAGGTACTGAGTTCTGTTTGTTGGTAGACATCAGGTTTGTCAGTGTTGGAAGAGTGCATATCAAGAAGACATTGATGAAAGCGAAGATGGTATTAAGCATTCAACTCCAGTTGTCGTCCCCTCCCCCACCCCCTTCAACTACTTTGGATGTTGTTTCCATTCCTTCTGAGAGAGAGGCCTTCTGAATTTAAAAGTCATTCACGATATAACCTTTTTCTATATTCCTTGGGTTGTAGATTGAAATTGTCTTAAAAGAGATGAAGTTTTATTTGTTCATCCTCAAGGATGTTTGCTTGCTTACTGTATTGGGTCTGGCTGAGATGGAGTTAATTCTCCCCATAGCAGCCCTCATAGTGCTGTGCTCTGCATCAGTAGCTAGAAAGGTGTTGATAACACACCAGTGTTTTGGCTACTGCTGAGCAGTGCTGGCACAGCATCAAGGCTGTCTCTCCAACATTTTTGCCCCCCCCTCAATGGCAGGCTGGGGCAGGGCAAGATCTCAGGAGGGGACATAACCAGGACAGCTGACCCAAACTAACCAAACAGATATTCCATACCATATGACGTCAGCTCAGATATAAAAGCTAAGTAAAGGGAGACGGAAAGGGGGCATTTTTGTCTTGTGGAGCAACCATTACGCGTACTGAAGCCCTGCTTCCCAGGAAGTGGCTAGACATCGCCTGCTGATGGGAAGCAGAGAATAACATCATTTGTTTTTCCTTTGCTTTCGCGCGTGACCTTTGCTTTCACTTTATTAAACTGTCCTTATCTTGACCCACGAGCCTTTTGTTATATTTTCTCCCCCCTGTCCAGCTGGGGAGGGGGAGTGATAGAGCGGCTTTGGTGGGCACCTGGCACCCAGCCAGGGTCAACCCACCACAGTCCTTTTTGGCACCCAACGTGGGGCACGACAATGGTAGTTTTGCATTAAGCGTGCTATAGCTAGTTATTAAGTGGCAAGCTCCTGTGCAGGTCACGGAGCTTGTTGGCTGCTTGCTTCTCTCTACCTTGCTGAGTTTGGGAACATGGTAATCCAAATAATGGCTGTGTGCTTTGCCCTGGCACTGATGGCTTTGCTGTGTTGTGGGAGTGTGGCAGTACATCACGCCCCCCCCATCCTGACAGCAGGAAACAAAACGTCTCCAGGAAGGGAGAAGGGGAAGGAAACCCTGGAGGCTGCAGGTTGAAATTTGAACTGGCCAATCGAGATGCGCCAGGTACACCAAGGTGACCCTCCTAGCCAATAGAATTAAATGACCACAGGTCAGATTCGACAGGGGTATAAACGGGGTCCCGCCAGAGGACACGTGGGCAGTCCTCCTCGGAGCAGTGGGTCTGCAGTCGGGGACTCCCCCTCGGGCCGGGGCACAGCCCGAGGTAACTCCTCGAGGGAGAGAGCCCTCAGCTTTTAGGTGAGTGATACGCGCGTTTTGAGCCATCACTTTAAATCTTGGGGATTCTTAAGTCGGCCGTGTAGTATTAATTCTCTTTACATCATTGAGCCTGTGGTTTTATAAAATGTTACCGGACTTCTAACTAACTTTTGCTGAAGAATAAATCTGAGTTGTAACACCTGTTGGATTTGGTTATGCGTGCATCCATAACATTTTGGCGTAGTCGGCAGGATGGTGTTAATAGAGGAATTATTACAGAGGCACGGCTGCAGCCCTTCTCCCCCAGCCCTTCTCCCCTATCTTGTGGAGGAGATGAGGGAACACATCTCCCTCTCCCTACCGGGCATTGATGTGAATGGTTTTATTATGCAGGCTCCCGAGGTCCTCGTTCACCCTTATGTGAGCTGTTCAATACTAATAATTAATACTGGTGGTATATTATGGGTATTGTGGAATCTGGTCTCGTCCTGGTATAAGAGAAGACAAGTTTCGGGTGAGGCAATACTGAAATGTGCCCTCAAGTGACCGGTCCCTGGGTGGCAGGGTATATGGAAGGATTTGGGCAGATTCCTAGGATGGTTATCATCTCCCATAATCTGGGACTTTACAGCCAAACAGGCAAGTAACCCTGGCAAACTGACATGCCACCTGATAGAAGGGTGCCTTGCCTATCCCAATGAAAACCAGCAGCTTCTCGCACTGTACTGGGGCCTGGCCTATGCCTACCGAGCCATAGTTCAACACTCTCAGAGGACCACGGTTGAGGCAGGGACCCAGACTGCATCTGAGGACACCATGCTCGAGGCAGGGACCCAAACAACAACAACAACTACAGTAATTGCCCCAATAGTGAAAAAGAAACAGTGGACAAGGAGATCAACAGGTCCATACCATCGATTAGTGAGGGAAGAAGAAGAGGAGGAAAGGCTTAATCTAGAAGCTGATCCTTCGATAAAGAAATTGGAGGAAGGAGTGAGGGAACTTAAACAGGAAGCAGAAACTACCCGGTCCCTGATGTCCTCAGAACTTCAGGACTTGTGGAAAGACTACAGCCGCCAGCCAGGTGAGCGGATTGCTACCTGGCTGCTCTGATGCTGGGATAACAGGGCCGACAGTCAGCACCTGGAAGGCAAGGAAGCCCAACAGCTGGGATCCCTCACTAGAAACCAGGGAATTGAAAGAGGAATTGGAAAAGAGGCAGCAATTTGCAGTCTCTGGAGCCGGCTCCTCTCAAGTGTGAGGGCAAGATATCCATTCAAGGAAGATTTTGTGAATTCCTCAGAAAAGTGGACTACCGCAGATGAAGGCATCCAGTACCTGAGAGAGTTAGCAGTGGTGGAAGTCATCTACAGTGATCTAGATGATGAGGAGGTCTCCAAAGATCCAGAGGATGTCCTGTGCACACGGGCCATGTGGAGAAAGGTGATTCAAGGTGCCCCAGCGTCATATTCTAACAGCTTGGCAGCAATGTATTGCCCAGATATGGAAACACCAACTCTGGAGAAAGTGTCGTCTTGGCTCCAGAACATTGAAGAAAATCTCTGTGTCTCCTCATCCCTACAGGACAGTGCCTTGGCTGTTAGGGACGCTCCAAGAAATCAGTCCTCTCCTGCCCCGGTCAGAGGGAAAGGGAGCCCAAGGCGTATGCCACGTGGTATACTCTGGTTCTTCCTGTGTGACCAAGGGGAGGACATGAGGAAGTGGGACGGTGGACCCACCTTTAAGCTGGAAGCCCGCGTACGTGAACTGAGAGGGAAGACAGCTGTTAAGAAGGGGTCACCCAAGAAGAAGGCTGTCAGTGTCGTTGCTGTAGAGGCCCAAGAAAGCAATCAGCAATCCTCCAGGCATAGAAGAACTGAAACGACCTCCCTTGATTCTGGTGAGGGGACTTCTGGTCTGGCACTGCAAGGTCAGACAGTGTATACTCTGATGAGGAACAGCAATAGAGGGTCCCTGCCTTCGGCCAGGAGGAGGAAAGGGATGACCGGATATACTGGACTGTGTGGATTCGATGGCCTGGCACATCAGACCCACAGAAGTATAAGGCTTTGGTAGACACTGGTGCACAGTGTACGCTGGTGCCATCAGGGTACAGGGGCACAGAACCCTTCTGGATCTCTGGAGTGACAGGGGGATGCCAAGAATTGACTATATTGGAGGCTGAGGTGAGCTTGACAGGGGACAAGTGGGAAAAGCACCCCATTGTGACCGGCCCAGAGGCCCCTTGTATCCTTGGCATAGACTACCTCAAGAGAGGGTACTTCAAGGACCCAAAGGGGTACCGATGGGCTTTTGGTGTAGCCACTGTAAATGCAGAGAAGATCAAACAGCTATCTACCCTGCCTGGCCTCTTGGAAGATCCCTTCATTGTGGGACTGCTGCAAGTTGAAGAACAGCAGGTGCCAATTGCTACCAGGACGGTGCACCGGCAGCAATATTGGACAAACCGCGACTCCCTGGCTCCCATCCATGAGCTGATTCATCAACTAGAGAGCCAAGGAGTGACCCCGTGGGAACCCTGCACTGGAGCAGGCTCCTGGCAGGACCTGCGGATCTGTGGAGAGAGGAGCCCACATTGGAGCAGGTTTTCTGGCAGGACTTGTTACCCCGTGGGGGACACACGCTGGAGCAGTGTGCTCCTGAAGGACTGCACGCCGTGGAAAGGACCCATGCTGGAGCAGTTTGTGGAAGACTGTCTCCTGTGGGAGGGACCCCATGCTGGAGCAGGGGAAGAGTGTGATAAGTCCTGCCCCTGAGGAGGATGAAGCGGCAGAAAATAACGTGTGATGAACTGACCGTAAACCCCATCCCCGTCCCCCTGTGCCGCTGGGGGAGCTTGCTAGAGAATCTGGGAGTGAAGTTGTGCCCGGGAAGAAGGGAGGGGTGGAGGGAAAGTGTTCTGAGATTTGGTTTTATTTCTCATTACCCTGCTCTGGTTGATCGGCAATAAATTAAGTTAATTTTCCCCAAACTGAGTCTGTTTTGCCCGTGACGGTAATTGGTGAGTGATCTCTCCTGTCCTTATCAAAACCCACAAGCCCTTTGTTATATTTTCTCTCCCCTGTCCAGCTGAGGTGGGGGAGAGTGAGAGAACGGCTTTGGTGGGCACCTGGCATTCAGCCAGGGTCAACCCACCACAATACTACTTGTGGTTTTGGTGTTTGGCATGCTTTCATCCTATTTATGGAGCTAAACATGTTTACCAGCCCTCCCTTATTCATGTATTTAATGTCCTGGTAGCTCCCTCTGCTGGACTTTCCTAATGTTACTTTGTAAATATGTTTCTCACCGTGTTGATATGGGTAGAAGTATAAGTAGCTTTTAATTCCATTGACAGTGCTTACTCTGGAAACCTTGATATGCTTTGTACCTTTTCTATAATTTCCTATATTAATTTACTGCAACTGTACACTGTGGTGCAGAGTTGTGTCATTGGAAACAAGATAGTTAGGTCTTTTATTAACTTCTCATGTAAATGTAATTGTCTGTTCTTATTCACTCTTATTCACATAGAGTATGCAAACTAGATATTGCCAAATGTTGATTTGCCTGAGAGTATTGGGCAAGTATTAAATGTAAAGGTGAGAACCAGTGGTGCTTCTAAAAATAGCAAAGACTGTGTCTGTGTGTCCTGACTTACTGTCTCAGTGTAGAGTTGTATTGGTTTTGTGTGGCAAGGTTTTGGTAGCGGGGGGGGTTACAGGGGTGGCTTCTGTAAGAAGCTGCTGGAAGCTTCCCCTGTGTTCAAGAGAGCCAATACCAGCCAGCTCTGAGACGGACCCGCCGCCGGCCAAGGCCGAGCCAATCAGCGATAGTGGTAACGCCTCTGTGATAACATTTTTAAGAAAGAAAAAAGTTGGGACGGAGGTATTCGGCAGCCAGAGAGAGGAGTGAGAACATGTAAGAGAAACAACCCTGCGGACACCAAGGTCAGTGAAGAAGGAGGGGGAGGAGATGCTCCAGGTGCCGGAGCAGATATTCCCCTGCAGCCCGTGGTGAAGACCATGGTGAGGCAGGCTGTCCCCTTGCAGTCCATGGAGGTCCACGGTGGAGCAGATCTCCACCTGCAGCCCATGGAGGACCCCACGCCGGAGCAGGTGGGTTCCTGAAGGAGGCTGTGACCCCATGGGAACCCCGCGCTGGAGCAGGCTCCTGGCAGGACCTGCGGATCTGTGGAGAGAGGAGCCCACGGAGCAGGTTTGCTGGCAGGACTTGTGACCCCGTGGGGGGCCCATGCTGGAGCAGTCTGTGCCTGAAGGACTGCACACCGTGGAAAGGACCCATGCTGGAGCAGTTTGTGAAGAACTGCAGCCCGTGGGAAGGACCCACATTGGGGAAGTTCGTGGAGGACTGTCTCCTGTGGGTGGGACCCCACGCTGGAGCAGGGGAAGAGTGTGATGAGTCCTCCCCCTGAGGAGGATGAAGTGGCAGAAAATAACATGTGATGAACTGACCGTAAACCCCATCCCCGTCCCCCTGTGCCGCTGGGGGGGTGGTAGAGAATCCGGGAGTGAAGTTGTGCCCGGGAAGAAGGGAGGGGTGGAGGGAAGGTGTTCTGAGATTTGGTTTTATTTCTCATTACCCTACTCCGGTCGATTTGTAATAAATCGAGTTAATTTTCCCCAAACTGAGTCTGTTTTGCCCGTGACGGTAATTGGTGAGTGATCTCTCCTGTCCTTATCTCGACCCACAAGCTCTTTGTTATATTTTCTCTCCCCTGTCCAGCTGAGAAGGAGGGGGAGTGATAGAACGGCTCTGGTGGGCACCTGGTGTCCAGCAATACAACAATAAATGAGAAGTTACAGTTTTGGAAGCTTTCAGGCTTTACATTTTTTGGAAACTAAGCAATTGTATTAAAAGCAAAAGGGTTAGTACTCTTGCATTGCTAGTAAACTTCTGGGAATTCGGCTGTGGGACTTGTTATACTATTGACACCAACGTTAGTTTGTGGTGGATGCACTTGACTCCTTGACCAAACTAGTAGTAGTTTGGTTCAGGCTCCAAAGGAAGTAAAGGTCTAGGCCGTAACCAGGCCAAGAACTTCTCTAGTTCCAACCTGTTCTGAAAACCCCCACAAGAACAGGGTGACATGGTGAACATTGATGCATATGGGCTTAGAAACTGGAACGCCAATCATGCAATTAACACGTGAATAGCAGGTGGTTTTTCCAAGACTCATTTATCAAGGAACAAAGTAAGTTGTGGGTACAAGGAGTCTCATGCGTACCTTTTCCATCACATGTAATTTGACTATGAGCCAACCACTTTATTCCATAAATATGACTGCCTAAGTGAGCCGCCTTTGAGCTTTCCCTGCTAAGCAGTTGGCTGCATGGTGGTGATCTCCCCTTGAGCTGGGACACCTCTCAAGGTTAGGCCTCGAGGCTGAGACATCTTACCAACTGTAGATCTCTGGTAAGTGACCAATATTGCGCATAACCTTGTATTATAGTGCACTAAGATTTTTTGTTGGTAACTTTGAATCATTATTATATACTCTGCAGTAAGTAATAGAGTGAACCTTGCCATCGAACTTTAAGTCAAGTCTCACTTTTACAACATCTTACCTCAATAAAACTACTTTTGCTGATACCTTTGGCGGTGTCAAGCTGTCTAAATTGCCTGCCCGTGACATAGTTGATCCTGTTCTCCAGCCATTGCCCTGGACACAAACAGGTATCTTTATTTCCTCCTTGTATAAACACCCCAAATTAGTGTTGCTGGCTGTAAGCCATGCTAATCTTGACATTTCAACCTTGGAATGCTCCTCAGTTGCTAGCTTTAGGTAACATTATTTTGATCATAGTAAAATCAGAGGCTTTTCACTGTTCATCCAAAAACTTGGTTCTATCTGCGTCTTGCTGTAATGCTACATGAAAAAGGGGAATGCAGCTCCTTTTTCTGGTTGTAAGAACTCATTCCTTTACTGGTTGGTTGAGAATCAGGGCAGCAAATGACATAAAGCTAAAAATTGTGAAGAACTGGAGGGGAAATAGGGAACTGTTGAGAATACTTGTCATGGTTTAACCCCAGCCAGCCACTAAGCACCACGCAGCTGCTCTATCACTCCCCCCCACTCAGCTAGACGGGGGAGAGAAAATATAACAAAAGGCTTGTGAGTCGAGATAAGGACAGGGAGAGATCGCTCAACCAATTACTGTCATGGGCAAAACAGACTCAACTTGGGGAAAATTACCTTAATTTATTGCCATCCTTCTCGAAATTGGAGAGATATGGATTTGATGGGTGGACTATTTGGTGGATGAGGAATTGGTTGGATGGTTGCATCCAGAGTAGTGGTCAATGGCTCAATGTCCGGATGGAGAGCAGGGATGAGTGGTGTCCCTGAGGGGTCCGTATTGGGACCAGTACTGTTTAATATCTTCATCAATGACATAGCAGGATCGAGTGCACCCTCAGCAAGTTTGCAGATAACACCAGGCTGTGAGGTGCAGTTGACATGCCTGAGGGATGGGATGCCATCCAGAGGGACCTGGACAAGCTTGAGAAGCGGGCTCATGTGAACCTCATGCAGTTCAACAAGGCCAAGTGCAAGGTGCTACACCTGGGTCAGGGCAACCCCCAGTATCAGTACAGGCTGGGGGATGAGTGGATTGAGAGCAGCCCTGTGGAGAAGGACCTGGGGGTACTGGTGGATGAAAAGCTGGACATGACTCTGCAATGTGTGTTTGCAGCCCAGAAAGCCAATCGCATGCTGGGCTGCATCAAAAGAAGCATGGCCAGCAGGTCAAGGGAGGTGATTCTGCCCCTCTACTCTGCTCTGGTGAGACCCCACCTAGAGTATTGCGTCCAGCTCTGGGGCCCCCAGCATAAGGAAGACGTGGACCTGCTCGAGCGGGTCCAGAGGAGGGCCACGAAGATGATCAGAGGGCTGGAACACCTCCCCTATGAGGAAAGGCTGAGAGAGTTGGGGTTGTTCAGCCTGGAGAAGAGAAGGCTCCGGGGAGACCTTATTGCAGCCTTTCAATACTTAAACGGGGCTTATAGGAAAGATGGGGATAAACTTTTTAGCAGGGTCTGTTGTGATAGGACAAGGGGTAATGGTTTTAAACTAAAAGAGGGTAGATTTAGACTAGATAAAAGAAATTTTTTACAGTGAGGGTGGTGAAACACTGGAACGGGTTTCCCAGAGAGGTTGTAGATGCCCCATCCCTGGAAACATTCAAGGTCAGGTTGGACGGGGCTCTGAGCAACCTGCTCTAGTTGTAAATGTCCCTACTCTTTGCAGGAGGGTTGGACTAGATGACGTCCAAAGGTCTTTTCGAACCCAAACCATTCTATGATTCTATGAAATTAAAGTATCTTTGCTGCTGCTGTTGTCCCGCAAATGGGGTTCGTTTACCCGGTGTGCAAGCCAATAACACACAGCGTCGAGGTATTCTCACATTAATTTGATTGATGCACATGAATGGGTGCCTGTCTCAAGACAGCACACCCTTGTCCCAAAAATCCTCACGTTTATACACTTAACTAATACATATTCATTGTTACTTTCCTTAATGATTGGTTCTTTCTTCTTTGCTCCTCATGTACATTGGTGCGCAGACTCTGTCTTCTTCCTTCATTGTCTTCTTTTGAGTAGGTGGTATCATTTGAGTAGGTGGTCAATGAGTCGGTGGTCGCGATCTCCCCCTGTCGGAATTACCTTTTGCCTACTTCTTCCCTAATCTTGGCAATTCCAAGTGGTTCTTCAAGGTTTGTTGACCAGACCGCAATCCATTACCTTTTCTGACATAAACATAAAGCCCCATTGTCTAGCAGTTACTTCCTAAACTCTAAATCATGTCTAGTTATTGTTTCCCTATTTTAAATATTGACTGATGGGGGGGGCTGTACACAGGACTTTAGCAGTTCCCTGTTTTTTTCAATCATGTTATACATATTAATTGATAACAATTTTCCCCCCTTTGAGACTTGTGAATTTTTAATATACTTCAACAAGTCTCGTTTTCTATCTCTTATCATTAATACATACAATCGAGATACCCGTCTCATGATGATGCTCTTAAGACATCCAAACAAAAATACAAACAAAAATCACTTTAATAACCAAAATGATTAGGTTCTGTAGTAAACTCTGTAGCCATCCAGTCAGGGAGAATCCAAACCCATGCAGAATTTTATTCAACTACCCTCTCTCCATTGCCTCTCTTATATTTCTGCAAGATTACTTTATCACTGGACTGTGGATTCCAAGGGATATGTAAATTCCATTTCATACCCACAAATCTAGAAACTCCCTATACTATTTCTACAATAAAATGGGGTCCTTTATTCAGAAGAAATACCTTCTGGAATACCAAATCTAGGGATAATTTCTTTTAATAAGGCCTTAATTACCTCTCTAGCCTTGTTGGTACGACATGGAAAGGCCTCTGGCCAACCAAAAAAGGTACCTACTATCACCAGTAAGTATTTGTATAAATTACACCTTGGTTGTTCCGTAAAATCTATTTGCCAGTATTCCCCAGGAGTTATTCCTTGTTTCACAACTCCTCCTATAAGCCTCTTGGTAATTTTTGGATTATTAGCACAACAAATAGCACATCTTTTAACTATTATATCTGCTAGATTTTGCATTTTTGGTCCTATAACATATCTTTTTGGCAGTCAATACCAATGCATCTGCTCCTGAATGTGTTTCTTGATACAATCTTTTAGGTAGAATTTCTATCATCTTTGTAGAAAGTAGCAAGCATTTTAAAGGTGTCACCCACCATCCCTGATCATTTTTAGAACAATCTAATTGTTCTGCCAATTGATCTTCTTTCTCAGTATACTGTGGCTGGAATTAAGGCTCCTTCAAATTTTGACTCTTTTAGAGCTGCTTCTTTTGCCACTTGATCTGCTTTTTGATTTCCCTTTATAATTTCACTGTTTGCTCTTTGATGGGCTTTACAGTATAGTATTGCAACTTCCTTTGGTTGAAGAACTGCCTGTAACAGTTTCATTATTTCATCTCCTTATTTAATTGGGGCTCCTTGTGAGCTTAGAAGTCCTCTTTCTTTCCAAATTGCTCCATGTGCATGCACCACTCCAAAAGCATACTTAAAATCAGTATAAATATTGACTCTTTTTCTTTGGCCAAGTTCCAAGGCTCGTGTTAATGCTACCAATTCTGCCTTTTGGGCAGAAGTATTATTAGGCAGAGATTTAGCTTCTAAAGTTTGAGTAGATGTTACCACAGCATATCCAGCTTTTCACCTTCCTTTCAATACAGAACTGCTCCCATCAGTAAATAGCTCCAACTCTGCATTAGGCAAGGGTTCATCCCGCAGGTCAGGTCTACTGGAATACACCTGTTCAATAGTAACCAAACAGTCATGATGCATCATTACCACTTTTCTATTGTTCTAGCTCTTTAGCCAGTACATTACTGAACAAGGTGGGGCTATTCTTGAATCCTGGGAGAAGAACAATCCAACATAGTTGTGTCTTTCACCCTGTAGTTGGATTTTTCCACTCAAAGGAAAGATGGTCTGGCTTTGCTTATCTGCAGGAATACAAAAGAAAGCATCTTTTAGGTCCAACACTGTAAAATAAGTGTTACTGTCAGGGATTGAAGCAAGGAGAGTATGTGGATTCGGAACCACAAGGTGTGGCAGTACATCCTGCCCCCCCCATCCTGCCAGCAGGAAACGAAACTTCTCCAGGAAGGGAGAAGGGGAAGGAAACCCTGGAGGCTGCAGGTTGAAATTTGAACTGGCCAATCGAGATGCGCCAGGTACACCAAGGTGACCCTCCTAGCCAATAGAATTAAATGACCACAGGTCAGATTCGACCGGGGTATAAACGGGGTCCCGCCGGAGGACACGTGGGCAGTCCTCCTCGGAGCAGCGGGTCTGCAGTCGGGGACTCCCCCTCGGGCTGGGGCACCGCCCGAGGTAACTCCTTGAGGGAGAGAGCTCTCAGCTTTTAGGTGAGTGATATGCACATTTTGAGCCATCACTTTAAATCTTGGGGATTCTTAAGTCGGCCGTGTAGTATTAATTCTCTTTACATCATTGAGCCTGTGATTTTATAGAATGTTATCGGACTTCTAACTAACTTTTGCTGAAGAATAAATCTGAGTTGTAACACCTGTTGGATTTGGTTATGCGTGCATCCGTAACATTTTGGCGTAGTCGGCAGGATGGTGTTAATAGAGGAATTATTACGGAGGCACGGCTGCAGCCCTTCTCCCCCAGGTCTGGACTGGGCGAAGGAGAAGTGGTCCGACCCGGCAGCGGTCGTGGAGAGAGTAGAACTATGCCGCGGAACTTGTCGAGATGGCAAAGGCAGTGTGCGTGCCCTCCTGGGCGCCTGCTTGATTCAAGCACAGAACCGAAAGAGTGATTCTGCGAAAAGGCAAGGGGAAATAGATTATCTGAAGGTGGAATTGGAGGAAAGGGACGTGCAGCCCCTTATTAAAACAGAAGTGTTATAGACGCTCGTGACAAATTGGAGGAGCCAATTTGTATTAAATGACAAGATCGAATTTATTAGCAAGCGATAAGAGAGCAAAACAGCGCTGGGCGGCTGGGGAGACAGTGCTCCGCCAAAGGCTCGCGCCGAAAATGGGGAAGAGTCCCTTTATTTATACAGTTTCTAGTTTCTGTCTAGGTGACGGCTGGTATCTTCTGCATTGTGTGTGCGTTTGCGCCGTCAGGTGGAACGTCTTTCGTTAATCATCGGTACTTAACTGGATACTGTGGTTTTAGATAAGCGAGGAATGTCTCTACCCCCACATGCGATTTCATGAACAAAGTTAACCAGTTCATTACAATCCCCCCTTTTCTATTTTATCCTGATTTTGTTCATTAAATCGATCCAATGCTTCTTTAGCCCACCCGAGGATAGGAGTAATTCCTCCGTCCCCGATTTGTTCGTATTGCTTCCGGAGCAGCATTAAGTGTGTAGTTTCTAAGCGCCCTTTAACAATAGCGATTAACCTGATAACTGGCTTGAAGTATATCTCACAATGGGTTGACTTCAGGTGTAAGAGTCGAGGGTTTGATTTTTTTTTTTTTTGTTGATACGCCCAGGGTGTTATTTCCAGTGACGTTTATGTTAGGAGAGATTGTAACAGTATGTACAATACTGTTACTATCATCTTCCTCTGCTATGACTAGATTTGGTCCGATCGTTGAAGGAGGAGAAAATTTGGTTGTTTCTTTTCTTATTTGAAATAGGCCACCCCTATCAAATCCATGTTCCCAGACTCTTACCCCCCAAGTTTTCCCAATTGTCCACACAGCTTGGTCCTGGTTCAATACTGTTAGGTGTAATAGGTTACAATTCCTGTCGTTATCATAGTTCCGTCTAAAGAATGCGTCGGCTGAATGCACCCTGAGGGTCCCCCATTGTACAGAAAGATATTTATCTGGATTCTTAACAGCCCAATATCCTGTAGTTATTGTCTCACAGTCCCAATATCCACAATAAAAGTGACCAGGGTAATTGCAATACTCTCGTCCAGGGTTAGAGCTTGGGTACCAGTAGACTGCTCTTTGGTTAGGTTTTCTCCAATTGTTGTTACAGGTATCTGTCATATAGATTCTTAATAAATCACAAACCGTTACTTCAAACCTCGGGGGACCCGCCGTGATGTTTTCTTTTATTATGTTTGAATCATCTACTCTGGTCAAGGTTTACCTATAGGGCTGATGGGGGTTCTTGTCCCCACAGGTAGGTTTCGCCAGCATCGGTAACAGACTTATTATCCACATACCTAGATATAAGATTGAGAAAAGTGGTGTGGTTTTGTCCTTTCTATAAGCATTTCTAAATTTTTGACATTTAATTTGGTTTGTGGTTTTATTCCCTGAGGGAGATAAGAAACTTCGGGGTGGTCCTGAGGTTATCGGATTTGGGAGTTGTGAGTCAAGGGGCTTTGTGTGCCATTTCTGGAGGTGGTTCATCAACCTCAATCCCCACAGCAGTACGCCTCTGCCTTCTCCTCCGCCTACTCTGTTGTTTAGAGCAGCGAGGTGTATCATCTTCTCGGCAGCAGTCGTATTTTTCAGGGGAACCTCCTTTGTCATATTTAGTCAACCTTGACTTATCTTTCACCTCCTAAACTCCACACCTCACTCTGGCCACGGTCCGTCTGCAGGTTACATGCACGATTTCGGCCTTTGTTGGACAGGGCTCATTTGTATGGAAACAACACTTCTCAGGGTTTATGCCTTTGGCAAAGATACCCCACCACTTTTCTCTACAGAGTTTACACCTGTAACATACAAAAGGATAACATATACAGTTAGGATCTTTACAAAAGATAGTCTCACTCATCCGCTTTTCTTCGGAACTTAATTTTCAAGCTATCAGGGTCTCTGGTCGCCTCCCAGTGAGAACTCTGAATTGGTTCTTTGATTCTGCTTGCATGAGACCACCCTCTTTCGGCAGTCCGGACTGCAGTATCTGTAGTAAACAAAACAAGAAAGGGCCCCTCCCACCTAGGAGTGAGAGAGGATTCTTTCCAGGTTCTGATTAATACCATATCACCTGGTTTCACCGAATGTATAGATATATTTAGGGGTGGCCTCTGTACCACCATTCCCTTCTTTCCTAAATATTTCACCTCCTCTTCCACAAACTGTAGTTTCGACCGTGATACTTTGAGGCCTTGAAGGCTCAAGGAATTTAACAACCATATGCTTTCTTTTCTGACTGCCTCCTGATTTTCTCCTGCTAACAATAAGTCATCCACATACTGTACTAACACGACCCCATCTTGCAGCCGGTATTCCTGTAGAATCCGTTCTAGGGCTTGTCTAAATAAGTTTGGGGATTCCGTAAACCCTTGGGGGAGTACAGTCCACCTTAACTGTTGTCTCCTATGAGTGTCTGGGTCTTTCCATTCAAAGGCAAAATAATCTCTACATTCCTCCTTTAGAGGGCATGACCAGAATGCATCCTTAAGATCTATTACACTATACCATTGGTTCTCGGGCCTCAATTGACTCAACAGGGTGTGTGGGTTTGCCATTACCGGGAACCGGTTGACAGTCCGTTTATTGATTTCCCTTAAGTCATGCACCAACCGATAGCTACCATCGGATTTTTTTACTGGTAAAACCGGGGTATTGTAAGGGGACATGCAGGGTTCGAGTAATCCCTTTCCTAATAGTTTCTCGATCTCAGGTTTTAGTCTCTTTCTCCCCTCATTAGAAAGGGGATATTGTTTAATTCTCACTGGAATCTCGGGGTTCTTAATAACCACCTCAAACGGTTCAATATCCAGTTTTCCAACTGTTTCGGGAGTATACCACACTTAGGGGTTAATTTGCTTCTCGTCCACCTATGTAAGGGGACAAAGCCTGATTTTTAACTCTTCCTTTTCCACGTCCACCCGAATCCCCATTTCTACGATTAAATCCCTACCTAATAGGTTATATTCCGCTTCAGGTACTAACAACAGCGTCCCAGTTCCGTACCTGCAACTTGATTCCACCGCCACATCTTTTATAACGGGGACCTTAAAAGGTTCCCCTTTTGCTCCAATTACATTAACTTTATCTCCATGGATTTTACATCCCGGAGGTAATGATTGTACAGTAGACCTTTCGGCTCCAGTATCCACAAGAAAGGTCACCTCCTGGCGCTGAGGACCCACTTTTAAAGTTATCAAGGGCTCTTTCTTACCAGGGGTCCTCAGCACATAGAGCTCCTGACCCCGCTAATCCTCCCGGAACGCTTTTTCATCTTGAATCTCTTTTCTACATTCTTTCTTCATGTGTCCCTTTTTCCCGTAATAGAAACATTCTACAGCTTTATCTCCTCTCCTCTCGATTCTTTCCTTATCTCCCCCTCCAGACCTACCGGGTCTCCTTATCACACCCTTCTGTCCTTCTCTTACCGCTGCAACCAGCAGCCTAGTCTGCCGCTTTTCAGTTTCCTCTTCTCGCCTCACATACACCTTCTGAGTCTAAGTAATTCATCCAACCCCCGCTCCTGACAGTCCTCAATCTTTTCCAATTTCTTCCTAATATCTCCCCAAGATTTTGTCACAAACTGAGTTTTCAGCAACGCCTGTCCCACAGGGGTAGCAGGGTCCACCCCAGAGTATAACTGGAAACTTTTTCTTAGCCTTTCAAGCCATTCTGTCGGGGTTTCATCTTTCTTCTGTTGTTCACTAAAGGCTTTATTAATATTCTGACCTCGGGGAACAGATTCTCGTATCCCCTGAATTATAGTTGTTCTCAGATCCGACATATTATTCCTATGAGCCGGATCCTGGTTATTTCAGTCTGGCCGATTTAAAGGCCATTTCTGATCCACAGCCGGGCCAGCTTGATGTTGCTGATCCCACACTCTCATTCCAGCCCTTCTAATCATGTCCCTCTCTTCCACGGTAAATAGTATGCCCAGGATAGACTGTAATTCATCCCACGTGTACAAATTCGGTCCCAAGAATTGATCCAGCCTCTCGGCTACCCCCAGGGGATCATCTAACAAAGTCCCCATTTCCTTCTTAAATTCCCTTACATCCCTCGTATTAAGGGGAACTGTCACATACCCCGTTCTCGGTCCCCCCCGTCCATCCCCACCAGGTACTAACATTTCCCGAAGAGGAAACAATCTCTCCTCTCCTCGCCTTATTCTATTACGTGCAGACCTTCTGGGAGGGGGTGCCGGGGTCGGGGAATCAGGTTCCGAATCTGACCCCTCCTGGGCCTGGGTTATTTCCTGGCCTTGGGGTGGGTCCTGAGGCGGAGGGGCCTGAGGGGCATAGGGAGGGGGTCAAAGGGGGTCCTCATCATCTTTTTGAGGTTTTTCCGGTCTTTTTTTTCCCTTAAGGCAAAGAGGAATGACGGTTCCCAGGATTGGGGGATCCATAAGGCAGCATATTCGCTCTCCTCTGGGCCAGCTGGTGGTCTCCTATTGTTTACCCATATATTTAATTGTTGACACACCCAATCCTCAGAGGACCCGAACACGGGCCAGAGTACATGAGGATTGTTGAGGGGTTTCCCACCCCAAATCTCAATACAATAATTAATCATCTTTTCCTTAGACTTATCCTTTCTCCTTGGGGAACTGTTCCAATATCTTATCATCAGGTCTAGGGGACTATCTGGGGGTATATCTGGTCTTCCCCGTCCCCATGGGTCCAGAGGGCTTGCTTTTCCTCTGTCCCATCTTCCGAGGTGCCTTTATCCACACACACACACTTCCCCTCAGTCGTGACTCGCTCCCTCGCGGGCTACGAGAACTGCACTACTGGAGGGTCTGCACTCGCATGATCTCAGAGAGACCTCTCACACAGTCGCACCTCGGGATAACCACCCCAACCAAACGGCTCACAGTTTATATACTCACCCACTCCTGGGGTCTTCGTTTGGTCTTCGTGCACAAAATTTAAGGGGTCCCGCAGGTTCTTTTGCTCAATTATCGTAATTTAAAGGGGGTTCGTGGGTCCAGGGTATGGTGGCGGCACCTCCTCAAGACGGGGCTATCCGGGGATAGGGCGCCTCCCCGCTTGCGAGGGTCCGCACCAAAGAACCTGGATCCGAGTCACGGCACCAAGTTTGTTATAGACGCTCGTGACAAATTGGAGGAGCCAATTTGTATTAAATGACAAGATCGAATTTATTAGCAAGCGATAAGAGAGCAAAACAGCGCTGGGCGGCCGGGGAGACAGTGCTCCGCCAAAGGCTCGCGCCGAAAATGGGGAAGAGTCCCTTTATTTATACAGTTTCTAGTTTCTGTCTAGGTGACGGCTGGTATCTTCTGCATTGTGTGTGCGTTTGTGCCGTCAGTTGCTAGGTGGTCGTAATCTGCCTTCAGGTGGCGGCTGGTATCTTCTGCATTGTGTGTGCGTTTGCGCCGTCATTTGTTTGTTAGGTGGAACGTCTTTCGTTAATCATCGGTACTTAACTGGATACTGTGGTTTTAGATAAGCGAGGAATGTCTCTACCCCCACATGCGATTTCATGAACAAAGTTAACCAGTTCATTACAGAAGGGCACGCGGGTCCGCACGGTGGGAGCCCCCGGAGCGCTGTTTGCACGGCCCCTTGGTCGGGACCCGAACTCGGCGAGTTGCAAGCTAAGTTTTCGCGCAAGCCGGGCGAAACCGAACCTGAGTATTTGTGGAGAGTTTCTCTAACGGGGGAGGATCGGATACTGTTGAGTGATGATGAAGCAAGGAATTACTGGGGACCGGGAGTGTTTCTGAGGGCTGGACTGGCAAGTGATCAGTCGATAACGTCCGGAGTAGCTTACTGGGCTGGGGGTGTGGACCCCAAGGAGAGAGGAGAATCTGTTACTATCCGGGAAAAGGGACTGTCGGAGTTAACGGAGGGCAGCAGGAAGGTCCGCCCAGCCGGTTGTAAACCCCGCCCCGAGCGGTCTCGAACTCGGGGTCGGTCGGGTCGGAACTACGATCCCGGAAGGGACGCTCTCTGGCGGAAGGCACCGGCACTGGGGGCAGCCCGAGCCGTGCTGCACGGGCAGTCCGCTGGCGGCATCCGGGGGTGGGATTGCTGGAGGGGAAAGCTAGAGACCCAAGGGAAGCGCCAGCAACCCCGCCCCTTCGGGAAGAGAAACGGGACCCTTTCGCGGCACTGCGAGAGGAACTGGAAGGGCTAAAAAACTAGAAGCTGCGGTTTGGGGTTCAGGCCGCCCAATCCGCATGGTGAATACTTGCCAATGGTCTGCTGATAAGGAGCCTTATATACACATTCCTGTGGGCCCAAAACGGATAAGTTTGGAATTCTTAATCGATACAGGAGCCCAAATTAGTGTTTTAAATGAGCAACAAGCTAGTGAGCTGGGAATTAGGCCATCAAGAAAAGCTATAAACATTAGAGGAGTAACAGGGGCAACAGAAAAATGCCCCATAGCTCGAACCCAACTTTGGCTACCGGGGGGGAAAAAGAATGACAGCTGTGGAGGTGGCTTTAAGCCCCTATGAGGGAAATATACTGGGATTTGATGTGCTGGCAGGCAGACAATGATATCTACCCAATGGTAGGGTGTGGAGCATTGGGGGCAGGGAGGCAGAGGCTATTCATGTGAGAACCTTGCAGGTTGCTCCTGCACTACCGCAATCTAAGGTAACCCGAGTCCCTCAATACCCACTTCCAGCCATGGCCAAATGGGGCATTTCGGAAGTAATTAATGATCTGGAGAAAAGAGAGGTCATCAGTTGCACACATTCTCCTTATAATTCTCCTGTTTGGCCAGTCCGTAAATCAGATGGAAGGTGGCGACTAACAATTGATTATAGAAGATTGAATAGTAATACCCCACCATTAATTTCTGCCGTCCCAAGTATCACCTCAGTGATAACAGCAATACAGGCTGCAGCCCACCCATGGATGGCTGCTTTAGATGTCAAAGATATGTTTTTTTTTATGGTTCCCCTAAGGGAAGAGGACAAACCCCAGTTTGCCTTCACTTGGGAAGGGACCCAGTACACCTTTAATCGACTTCCCCAGGGATACAAGCACTCCCCTACTATCACGCACAATGCTTTAGCCAAGCTCCTTGATGCTGTGGAGGTACCCCCAGGTGTCCACATATATCAATATATAGATGATATCCTAGTTGGTGGGGACAACAAGGAACAGGTAGGACAAGTGGCTGAGGACATCTGGAATCTGTTAGTCAAGAATGGGCTATTGGAGAAAACATATACCAGGGTTTTCGGTGATTGGCTGCCCTCTTTATGACTTGCTCCGAAAAAACAGAAATGGGATTGGACTTGGCAACATACGTTAGCCCTTAACACTCTGAAAGATGAGCTTAAGGCTTATCAGAGACTAGGTCCATTGCACCCATGAGATCCTTTAAGGGTGAAATGGGGATTTGCTGAACATGCCTCATACTGTGGTGTGTTTCAAAAGGGGCCACAGGGACCAGCTAGACCATTATTATTCTCCTCCACTGCATTCAAAGAAACGGAGCGACGATATTCAGATTGGGAAAAGGGGGTCCTCTCCCTCACTAGAGCAGTTAAGGAGGCTGAAAAGCTGCGTACCTCACAGGATGTTATAGTACAGGGTCCTTTCCCTCTGTTAAATTCAATCCTCAATGAGTCACCTCCTCCAGAGGGAGTAGCCCAAAAGGCCACAGTTAGGAAATGGTATGTATACCTAGAAGGGATAAGCCAATTGCTCCCACTAAAGGAGGGTCTGACTAAAGCTTTCAAACTACAGCAACCTGTAAACCCTGACCCAGCCTTGCTGGGTCAACCATATAAACCTTCTCCGATTGAGGAGGCACCTGAATTCATGGCAGGCTCAGATGTGCAGGGAGTGTGGTTCACAGATGCATCTGCCTGTTGAGTGGGATCAGAGTGGCAATATAAAGCAGTGGCGTTGGAGATTTGGTACTGGGAAGACAGTTGAAGAAGAGGGTGAAGGTAGTGCACAAGTAGGAGAACTACGGGCTTTATTACTGGCCATGGAGAATGGTGCTACCATCATCTATACTGACTCTTACGCGACCTTTAAGGGTGCTACAGAGTGGATATGTCAGTGGGAATCTAGTAAGTGGGAAGTAGGTCATGTGAAAGTGTGGAGGACAGAGGACTGGCAATGTCTCCTGGCAATAGGGAGATCCCGACCTTTAAAGGTGGGATGGGTGAAGGGACATGCTTGGGATGGAACCCCAGCTGTGAAATGGGGGTCAGCTGGTAGACCACCTGGCCCAAATCAGGATGGTCACTAGTGAGAAGGAAGATTGGGATAGACTAGCTGAATGGTTTCATATCAAACGAAGCCACTCAGGGAAAGCAGATCTCTATTATGAATGCTGATCTCGGGGTTGGCCAGTGTCTATGAAAACCTGTGAAGCAATTCTTACAGCTTGCCCACAATGCCGAATAAGGCTTAAAGCTAATCACCCAAACCAAGCTCCGGCCCAGCATATCAGGCAAGGCAAGGCTCTTTGGAGCACGTGGCAGGTTGATTACATTGGTCTTCTGAGACCATCTCATGGGAGTGGAAAGACTCACCACATCAGTGCCCGGTGGATAATCCCGGACTTCTAACCCTGTGACCCGGTTTTAAGACTGAGGCCTAGTTTGTGCTTTTTTACAGGACCATGAAGGAACGAGTCATTCCAGTCCTTTTGCTGACAGTGATGACAGTGACAGGCGTGGATGGTGAAGATCTGGATGATAATGTCGTGGCAAAATGATGGACATTAATATATCGCGAGTCCTTGACCTCGCATGAGAGCAATGTAACAATTATAGTTGGAGGTTCAGATTGGATGGGGGAGGAGGTTATACTCATGTTGTTTATAGTTGGTCACCAAGTGCAGTAAATACTAGTTCAGTATGAAACACCAGATGTGACTATATCCTCCAACTAACCCATGGGATCACGGGGTGGAGTTGGAATGGTACTACGCTATGCCCTGAAATTCCATGGGGGCAACTGTGTATGGTACTCAAGGAACATCGATAGAGCACCCTAGAACTGAGTTTACAGCTATCAACCTTAGCCAACGCTACATCTAACAATTTGGGGACTCTCAAACAATCGGTTATAACATATTGGTAAAATGACTATCAAAAATTGGGTTGTATTGGATTAGATGCCAAAGAAAGAGAAGGGTATATGTAAAGTTTTGAACATGTCAATGGACAACTGCTGTGTTCACTCCAAATGTGTCAATGTGGCTTCAAGACTAAATCAACGAGAGAATACAGCAAGAGACTCGGAGGCAATTGCTTCTGCACTAGGGACCAACTGGTTGGGAAAAGTTTTGATGTGTTCAGATTTTCTTTCACGGGGTGGGTGACCAGCCTTCTCTAATCTTTAATAATGCTTATAGTTATGATTACTGTAATCTATATTGCAATAAGTTCTATCAAATGCTTGGTAGTGAAGCCTGTACTAACGGTTAAGTATACTCCTTTAAACTGTCCACACACTGGATATTCCTGTGTTTGATATTCCACTTCAGTTCTAGACCAGAAGGGAATGATGACCCACAATGAGCGTCAAACTCGCCAAACTGCACCCCCTTTTAACTTTGGAGGTAAGAGGTGACTGTACCACCACTCCAAAGAAACCAGTCGAATCATGACTGTGGTCACGGGGTGGATTGTGGCAGTACATCCCGCCCCCCCCATCCTGCCAGCAGGAAACAAAACTTCTCCAGGAAGGGAGAAGGGGAAGGAAACCCTGGAGGCTGCAGGTTGAAATTTGAACTGGCCAGTCGAGATGCGCCAGGTACACCGAGGTGACCCTCCTAGCCAATAGAATTAAATGACCACAGGTCAGATTTGACAGGGGTATAAACGGGGTCCCGCCGGAGGACACGTGGGCAGTCCTCCTCGGAGCAGCGGGTCTGCAGTCGGGGACTCCCCCTCGGGCCGGGGCACCGCCCGAGGTAACTCCTCGAGGGAGAGAGCCCTCAGCTTTTAGGTGAGCGATATGCGCATTTTGAGCCATCACTTTAAATCTTGGGAATTCTTAAGTCAGCCGTGTAGTATTAATTCTCTTTACATCATTGAGCCTGTGATTTTATAGAATGTTACCGGACTTCTAACTAACTTTTGCTGAAGAATAAATCTGAGTTTTAACACCTGTTGGATTTGGTTAGTCGTGCATCCGTAACACAAGGTGAACATCTACTGTCCTCGCATTAATTTTTCGTAAATCCTGTACCAGTCTATACTCTGAAGAATGAGGTTTCTTTACAGGTAAAATTGGAGTATTATATTCTGATTGGCATTCTCTTATTCTAAAAAGGAGCTAATCATAGGTTCTAAGCCCTTTTGGGCTTTTAGCTTAATAGGATATTGTCGTCTTCTTACTGGCTGGGCTCCCGGTTAAAGTTCTATATTTACCGGAATCACATTCTTTGCTCGTCTGGGTATCTTCGATGCCCATACCAAAGGTGTAACTGCGTTTAGTACTTCTTCTGGAGTATCCATTTCTTCATCAGGATTCTCTTCAGTTATTAAACATATCTGGGCTTTCCAAGCCATCTCTGGAGGAATATGCAACTGAACAGAGTCTTCAGAAAAGGTTAGTTGTGCATTCAAATTACAAAGTATGTCTCGTCCAAGCAGTGGTAAGGGGCATTCTGGCATATAGAGAAATTCATGAGTTAATTTAGCATCACCAATTGAATGCTCCATAGGTTTTAAAAATGGTCTTAAGGTCTTTTTCCCTGTCTCACCAACAACATTTATTTTAGTTTTACTCAAGGGTCTCTTACAACTAGTTACTACAGAATGTGTGGCTCCACTATCAACTAAAACACCTATTATCTCATTCCCCAGCTCAGCTGGAACCAGAGGATCATCTGAGGAGATTTTAACAGATTCCTCTGGTCCCCTTCAGTCTATCCAGATTTCTGTCATTACTTCAATAGCCTCCTCTTTCTTCTTTCCCTGATCATTAGAGAGATTAGGGCATTCCTTTTTCCAGTGTCCCTCCTGTCTACAATATGCACGTTGACTTGTTCCTAAAGGGACGTTGTAATTTTCTCTATCATAATAACCTCCCTGTCCTCTTCCCTTCCTTGAAATCCACTTCTTCCACGTCCCCTTCCTCGTCCTCTACTTCTCCCATCATTTAGGGATTGTAAAAGGAACTAGGCCTTAAGCCTCATTGTTTTAAGACTATTCGCCTTATTGTTTTAAGACTATTCATATTAGACATATAACTAATGATTAGATATTGGTTTAGATATGATTAATAGAATGCAGGTGCTTATAAAACAATATCTATGAGCTGCAGAATTGTTCTATGAGACTCCCTTTTCATGGCTGGCTTAGAATCCAGTCAAGCTGAATCAACAGAGGAAGGATCATACATCTTAGACCTAAGACATGGGAGTAAGTGATTAACTTTAGAACAAGATAAATTAATGAAATAACCTGAGTAGTTTCTTTAGAAATTCATAGGTACCTTTGAAGTGTAAGAAGATAAGTGATGATGGTGACTAGAGACTTTCTGCCTGTGACCACCAATCTCAGAAGAACCGAGACATGAGAATGGAGAATGGATGAGATAAGATGATGAATGATAACGATATGAGAACAGAGAATCGGCTGGAAAATTACAGAGACTTTGGATTGGGACAATGGGTGGCAAAAGGGTATATAAGATTTGGAAACTTTTGGAAGTGCGCCATTCACTGTGGTGGTGGCCCAACTCTGAGTTGTTAATAAAGCAAACCTAGAGAAACCCACGTTCGTAAAATCTTTAACAGGGATGCCTGAATTTTGGCCCGTCCTCGTTTTTCCTTCTCAGCCTCCTCATCTCGATTATTATGTACTTTATATGTAATGGATAATAACTGTGAAATTGTCATTCCGTCTGCCCCTTGTACTTTTTGCAATTTTTTTCTCATATCGATTGCAGCTTGACCGATAAACAACATATTAAACAACTTCAAATTCCTGGGATCTTCTGGATCTAAATCAGTCCGTTTTCATGCCACTTTGCACAATCTCTCATAGAAGGCAGAAGGGGTCTCTTTATCCCCTTGTCTTACTTCATATAATTTGGATACTATGCATCCCTTCAGGATTGCTTCACTATGATCCAACCACCTGTTTCCAATATAACAAATCAGAGGTGGTAAATGGTACATGTACATATACTGGTGCTCCTTCTGGTCCCACTGCTTGCCTAAGGGGAGCCTGCACTATAGGTTTCTGTTGTCTTGTTCTTCCTGAGACTGGACTCATATTATCACGTTCTTCATCACTTGAACTATTTGCCTCTGAATTCTTAGGGGGGATCCTAGTAATTGTACATCCTCTTCATTTTCTCCAGTCTCAGATTTTCCACCCCCACATCCAGTACAACAAGATTTAGTTCCTTTTTTCCTTTTTTTTTTCCAATGCTTATATAGCTATTTGATGTTTAAAACCTACTAAGCCACAGGTTTTTTTTTTAACACCCCAATCATTTCTCAAAGTAAAGAATAAATCAACATAAGGGACCTCATCCCATTTTTCAGTCTTAGGACAAAATAACATTAATTGTAATATTATATTTCAAAGATCCATTTTCTGGCCACTTCTCACCATCCTCTAATCGGTATTGTGGCCACCACTGATTACAATAATGTTTTAATTTATCTTTTATCAGGGGATCCCCACCACATTTATTCCAATTCTTTAGGATGCATCCTAAGGGAGAGCAGGAGGTTACTTCCTGGGAAGCGGTAGCACCCATTTCGCTACCGAAAACAATTTACGAGGGCCGTCTCCCTTCATCTTCTGCTGCGTATCCTCCTTGATATGTCTTACGCAGGATGCAAATGCTCACTGCTTTTCAGTCATTTTCCTCTCCCCCCTTTTTCTAAAAAAAATACTTCTTTTAATTAGCATTGCACTGTTGTGTCGCTTACTGCCCGAACGCAGGAGAGGAGCTGATGGAATCCCCGGTCAACAGGTTGGTGCGTGCTGGAGTCCACTCAGTTCTTTTCTCCCTGTTGGGTGTGGCAAGACAATCCAGGCAAGGCTGTCAGTGTAGTCCCATCTGGCTCGCCAGAAAACTGTTGTCCCACAAACGGGGTTTGTTTACCTGGTGTGCAAGCCAATGACACACAGCATCGAGGTATTCTCACATTAATTTCATTGATGCGCATGAATGGGTGCCTGTCTCAAGACAGCACACCCTTGTCCCAAAAATTGTCACATTTATACACTCAACTAATACATATTCATTGTTATTTTCCTTAATGATTGGTTCTTTCTTCTTCACCCCTCATGTAAATTAGCGCGCAGACTCTGTCTTCTTCCTTCATTGTCTTCTTTTGAGCAGGTGGTATCATTTGAGTAGGTGGTCAATGAGTCGGTGGTCGCGATCTCCCCCTGTTGGAATTACCTTTTGCCTACTTCTTCCCTAATCTTGGCAATTCCAAGTGGTTCTTCAAGGTTTGTTGACCAGACCGCAATCCATTACCTTTTCTGACATAAAGTCCCATTGTCTAGCAGTTAGTTCCTAAACCCTAAATCATGTCTAGTTATTGTTTCCCTATTTTAAATATTAACTGATGGGGGGGGCTGTACACAGGACTTTAGTAGCTCCCTGGTTATTCCAGTCATATTATACATATTATTTGAAAATACTGTGTTTTGGGTTTGTGTGGTGGGGTTTTTGGTAGTGGGGGAGGGGCTGCAGGGGTGGCTCCTGTGAGAAGCTGCTAGAAGCTTCCCCGGCTCCACGTCAGACCCGCCTCTGGCCAAGGCCGACCCAATCAGCGATGGTGGGTAGCGCCTCTGGGATAATATATTTAAGAAGGGGAACTTACAGTGGGGGAGGAGATTGGAATGTGAGAGAAACACCTATGCAGATACCAAGGTCAGTGAAGAAGGAGGGGGAGGAGGTGCGCCAGAGGAGGTGATGCCCCTGCAGCCCATGGAGGTGAATGGTGGAGCAGATGCCCACTTGCAGGCTGTGGAGAAGCCCATGCTGGAGCAGTTGGATGCCCCTGAAGATGGCCGTGACTCCATGGGAAAGCCTGCACTGGAACAGCCTGTGCCTGAAGATCGGCCCGCGGAAAGGACCTATGCCAGGGAAGTTTGTGAGGAACTGCAGCCCACGGAAAGGACTCACGTTGGAGAAGTTTGTGAAGGATTGTCTCCTGTGGGAGGGACCCCATGCTGGAGCAGGGGAAGAGTGAGGAGTCCTCCCCCTGAGGAGGAAGGAGCGGCAGAGACAATGTGTGATGAACTGACCACAACCCCCATTCCCCGTCCCCCTGCGCTGCTGGGGGGAGGAGGTAGAGAGAACCGGCAGTGGAGCTGAGGCGGGAAGGAGGGAGGGGTGGGGGGAAGGTGTTCTAAGGTTTGGTTTTACTTCCTAATATCCTTGTTTTGTTTTGATTTGTAGTAAATTAAATTGATTTTGTTTCTTCCCCAAGTTGAGCCTGTCTTTTGCCCGTGGCCATAAGTGGTGAGTGATCCCTCCCAGTCCTTATCTCGACCCACGAGCCTGCCTTTATATTTCTCCTCATCCCACCATGGCTGGGGGGGGGGGGGAGGAGTGAGCGAGCGGCTGCGTGGTGCTTTGTTACCAGCTGGGCTTTAAACCATGACACACTGTGATATATCACTTAAAATAGTATTACCGCCATGTTTTCCACAAGATTTGTAGAGACGTGAAATATCAGCTTGGAACCTGGTTTGGTTTGCAAATGAAACCTCCTCCAGAGCAGACCTCTGTTCGTTTTACAGACAATTGGAGCGCCTCCAAGATATTGATTTCTTCCTTGCAGAAATGACAGAACTGCACGAGTGCTTTTCATAATCTTCAGTGCAAAGTAAACACTTCAGTGTAATGCACTAGTGAAGGTGTCGTTTGAACTAGTTTGGCTGACTTCTGCAAGCCAAGTTAAGGATTTGCAATATGATCTGTTTTGATGATTGATTTGTAAGAGTAGTAGGTGTAACTGGTTGATATTGAGTACTGGAGGTACTAATGTATAGATGTAATTCAAGCTAGATGCTACATTAAGGTATAGCGTGCCTTTGCAATCAGTCAATCTACCATATAGGAGGAACTTAAAGAATTTTCAGCTTCGGTTTTATAGTTTAATGCTCTTCTCAGGTTTTTTTCTCCTTTTAATTTCTCTCTTATGCAGAGGAACTACCTTACTGGATAGTGTCAGCAATGAAATGTCTAGCGAATTGTAAGTAAATTTGGGGGGGGGACCACGCCCCACCCCCTGTAAAAAATCAATTGAACTGACTGTGCCTTTACTGCTTTGTCAAATACCATTTATATTCACAGTCAATCTTTTTTCTGATCATTTCCTTGAAAACGAAGTTGGAAAAGATCAGCCAGTATATGTTCTTCTGCCAGTGCAGTTTATTTCAATGAAATATATAAAGGTTTAACTATTCTGTTCATATTTTTCCTCTATTATGCGTTTCCTCTATTATGTGTGTGGATCTATTGGAAATATAAATGAAATTTTATCAGTCGCTTTTTTTTTTGGGGGGGGCCCAGTTGCTCAGACTTGAAGCAGTCTACATATTCAGGATTTGAAAGAGATGTTTTCAAAACTGTAGTGGACTACTTTGGCCAGATGAAAGAACCTCTTCTCGCATTTCTTTTTTTTTGATGTTTTTGTTAGTGTGTTAGGCAAGTAGTTTGGAATGTAATGGAAAAAAAAATTCTTTTGAATTAACTTCCTGGAATTAATTTACTACATCAAAGTAGTATCACAGTTTCTTTCTTTAGAACCTGTGCATTCTACATAGAGAACAGTTTACTATTTAAATTTATTTCATATCACAAGGTGGTTTTATTCTTGTGTGGTTTTGATTTCAGAGCCTAACTCTCCTTTTTGCTCTCAAAACTACTTAGAATCAGTAGTAAGAAAATAAACAAGTAAACATAAGGCAGACATGCCCAACTTGTAGTTTCACTAGCAAGGTCTTCTCTAACCACTCTGACTCTTGTCTGAGACATGATCTGTGATTCTTGGTGGGGTGGAGAGGAGAAGGTTTCAGCTGAGAAAGAAAGGGGAAAGTTTTGGGTTTTGCTCAACATGTAATTAAGTCTTAACAATGAGGCTAATGTAGAGACCATTATGAAGCTGTAGGTAAATTTAGAGGATAACACACACTGCATAGCATACTATTCTGTAATAAGTGTCAATGCTGTGGAATGATTGCTGGAGGTGACTTATTGATATGACACCCCCCCCTCAAGGGAAGGTGACCCTCCAGGGTGGAATGCAGTGGACAAATAAAGAATCAGTTCCATGGTAGTTCCCTAAGCAACATAACCTGCAACCTTAGATGTTAGCAACACCAGGGGAGCTTGGTATGCTGACTCTGAAAAGTAACACGGAGGGTGGGGCGGAGTGGAGACGCCGTGGCCAGGCTCTGTGATCACAGGGATAGGGAACTGGAGCGATAGGAACAAGAACGGTTGGTCCCTGCACTGAATCCACTGAAGCAAAGAGGTAAAATAATGGGGGTTCTGTTGACCTAATGCCCTACTTCTGATTTATATCACATGTGCCCAGTTCTGGGGTACTGGCATGCAACACCATGTCCTTTGGGTGAACTTTGCTCATTATAATATCATTATAATACCAAAGCACACCTCCATCCCAAAAGTTACCCACCTCCAAGGTGCAACCACCCCCCCATGGAGCATGTGCTCTGAATTTTTTCTAGCATATACCTTTAAAAGCAAAGCGAGAGAACTTTATACCAATCAAAGTAAAGGTATGTATGACTAGAGTCACTCAAGCTCCACCTAAAAGGAAAAATAGGATAAAAAGATCCAAAAAAGAGGAAGACTATTAGGGAAGATACCATCATAGACAAGTTGGGAGGATATCGCTGACTTCTAGGATCAGTCGATGGGCTGAACCTCTCTTCCCCCCCATAGGGATGCCTATTGGGTAAGATTCAAACACTTGGTTGTACCGAGTGCTTCCCCGGGAAACTTAGAATTCTTTAGAGCTCTTTTCTTTCATAATTTAGTGTGCTTGTAGTCGACTGTATTATCATTTGCACGTGCTTTGCAGACAGTGTATTTATCACCGGCAATCCAAAAGAACCTGTACTGTTCCTTTAATAAACTGCGCTGCTCATTAATCTAGTCGTGATAGTTCGTTAATGCAACCAAACTCCCTAAGTCTGGTAATTCTCGTGCGTTGAACGTGGCTAAGCCGAGAGTGCAGTGTGCTATAAGTGCATCCATCATTGTGCGACCGGACTTATAGCGCTGAGTTGGACATTACTCAGAAACTAAACCTAGCCGCCCCCAGCCTCTCTGACATCTGAGGATAAGCTGGAATGCAAGGGGGTTTATTTTCTGCCAAATTCCTTTACCCTTTAACGCAACAAATGCTAGTACTGAATGCTGCTTGTGAAGCAGTAATTGCTTAGCAAGTCGTGCATTTACAAAATATGGAAAAGCAGATCTATGTCTGCAGCTGAATTTCTGGGTTTTGGTTTGGTTGTTTTGGTTTGTTTTTTTTTTAATGGAGTATGGCTTGCAAAACTGGCAATATTTCTCAATCGTAAGACATTTGTAAACCAAGATTTCAATCTTGGAGTCTTTGACTTTTCATATTGCTACTCTTATGGAATTACAGCTTTTCCACAGTGATTACAAGACTCCTTTCTTCCTTCAGTGGATACCTTTTTGTTTAGTGGAAGACTTCAGGAAATAGCAAAGAATGTGTTATTGGATGATGGTTTTAGTCATTTGCGGCAGCCATGATGTGATTTATTTGCGTATGTCTAAAAGCTCCATCTTAAAACCTGAGAAATATTTGCAGAAATAATAGGTGGCTTGTGTAACCATATCAAGATGCCTCACTTGCTGCTATTTTTGAATGAAGACTATCTAGAGCACTTATCTTCCAAGAAGTTGGCTGAAATAGTTTTCAGAATAGCTAAGAAAATAGGACTGTGTCGTCAGTGATCATCAGATCTTTTACCAACTTGGTAAGATTAAACTTGCTCTTAGCACAGGTTGTAATGATTCTTTATGTACAAATCTCATTAAGGTTAATTATTATTCCTCAGGGCATCTTCTAAACATGTGTACTAGCGAGCATGCCAAATCTTCCTCTGAAATTAGAACATACTTTGCTTTGAAAATGAAATTAATTAGTGCTTTACCACTCTTTTCTTGTAATACTGTCTGTTTTGGCTGCCATACTTACTACTGCACACTTCTGTTCTTTTTTTAATAACAAGCAACTTCCACTTTTTACACTGTGTGGAATTGACTGGGACAGCAGTGGATGCTGTTTATGTTGATCGTAGTAAGGCTTTCAATGCTGTCTTCTATCACATCCTTATAGGCAAACTGAGAAAGTACAGGCTAGATAAGTGGGCAGTGAGGTAGATCAGTGTCCTGGGTTCAGCTGGGATAGAGTTAATTTTTACAGGAACCTGGGAGGTGGGGGGGGGGCATAGCCGGGGCAGCCGACCTGAACTAGCCAAGGAGCTATTCCATACCATGTGACATCATGCTCAGTATAGAAATGGGGAGCGGGCCGGGGGGAGGGCTCTCGACTTTCGGTGGCGGAGCATCGGGTTCCGGGTGGTGAGCAGTTGCACTGTGCATCACTCTTTTTGTATATTCTTTCATTAGTACCGTTGTTGTTGTTGTAACTTTTTTTTTGTGTTGTCCCAGTAAACTGCCCTTGTCTCAACCCTCGAGGTTCCAGTTTTTTTTTCTTTTCTCTCCTCCGTCTCCTCCCTATCCCACCGGAGGGGGGCGGGAGGAGTGAGCGAGCGGCTGCGTGGTCCTTTGTTACCGGCTGGGCTGAAACCACGACAATCAGAAACAGTCTGAATTGGTGGGCTTAAAGGGTTGTTCGTGATTTGTGGCACAAAGTCCAGCTAGGGGTCAATCAGTAAGGAGTACCCCAGGGGTTGATAATGGGGCCAATAGCAGTTAACACTTCATTAATGACCTGGATGGTGGGACGGAGTGTGCCCTAAACAAGCTTGCAGATGATACAAAATGGGGAAGAGTGGTTAATGCAGCAGAGGGTTGTACTGCCATTCAGGGGGACCTTGACAGGCTGGAGAAATGAGCAAACAGGAATCTCATAATGTTCAAAAAAGGGAAATGCTAAGTCCTCTCCTGGGCAGGAATAACCCCATGCACCAGTACATGCTAGGGGGGGGCGACTGACTTGAAAGCAGTTTTGCTGAGAAGGACTTGGCAGTCCTGGTGGACTCTAATGTGATCATAAGCCAGCACTGTGTCCTTGTGGCAAAGACGACAGCTACGTTAAGAGCATTGCCAGCAGGTTGAGGGAGCTGATCTCTACTCAGCACTGGTGAGTGAGTCCAGTGGAGGGCCACAAAAATGATTAAGGGCTTGGAGCATCTGTCATATGGGGAGAGGCTGGGAGCAGGGACTGTTTAGCCTGGAGAGGAGAAGGCTCAGTGAGGTTCTTATTAATGCATATAAAAGACTGATGTGGGAGGAGTAAAGAAGAGGGAGCCAGACTTCCATCAGTGATATCCAATAACAGGACAGGAGGCAATGGGCATGAACAGAATCATAGAATCATAGAATCATTTCGGTTGGAAAAGACCTTCAAGATCATCAAGTCCAACCATTAACCATTAACCATGCCCCCTAAACCATGCCCTGGAGTACCCTGTCCACTCGCTTTTTGAATACCTCCAGGGATGGTGACTCAACCACTTCCCTGGGCAGCCCATTCCAATGTTTGACAACCCTCTCAGTAAAAAAATTTTTCCTAATATCTAACCTAAATCTCCCTTGCCTCAACTTGAGGCCATTTCCTCTTGTCCTATCTCCAGCCACCTGACAGAAGAGACCAACACCCACCTCACTACAACCCCCTTTCAGGTAGTTGTACAGAGCGATAAGGTCTCCCCTCAGCCTCCTCTTTTCTAGACTGAACAACCCCAGATCCCTCAGCCATTCCTCATAAGACTTGTGCTCAAGGCCCCTCACCAACTTGGTTGCCCTTCTCTGGACACGCTCAAGCAGCTCAATGTCTTTCCTGTAGTGAGGGGCCCAAAACTGAACACAGTACTCGAGGTGCGGCCTCACCAGTGCCGAGTACAGGGGAACAGAAATACAGGAAATTCCATTTATACATGGGAAAATACCTTTTTTTGTTTGCGTGGTGCTGTGTTGTTGTGATGGGTTAACCCTGGCTGGACGCCAGGTGCCCACCAAAGCCGTTCTATCACTCCCCCTCCTTCTCAGCTGGACAGCGGAGAGAAAATATAACAAAGAGCTTGTGGGTCGAGATAAGGACAGGAAAGATCACTCACCAATTACCGTCACAGGCAAAACAGACTCAGTTTGGGGAAAATTAACTCAATTTATTACAAATCAACCGGAGTAGGGTAATGAGAAATAAAACCAAATCTCAGGAGACGGGTAAGCGCACCCCCTCGCAATTGCGCTTGGTACATTTTTGCAGCTGCTGAAAGGTTGTCAACTGGAGCGATGATTGTATGATGTGAATGTTTGGAAATTTATGTTAAAGATTTTGTGTGGGTGTGTGGAAATGATATGTTAAAATCTATAGGTGTATGTATGTTTGTTAATGTGTGAATGTCTTCACGTATTAATAGGGGTGATTCCCTGCTTTGTATGTGGGCTTGCAACTGGACTATATAGTAATTAGCATCCGGCTTGGGTTTTGTTGAAGTGTAAATCTTGTGGGAGAAGGTGGTACTGTACATCTAACAGACGGAAACCAGACTGCCTTGAGTGTTTTCCCCAAATTCCACACTTTCATGATTGGGAAAGAGCTCACCAAGAATCCGAAATAGTGAGATTGGTGTGTGTAAGGGAAAATTTAATTCCAGAAATTTGGGACGTGTGGGAGGAAAACTGGGAGAAGACTATAAAGAAGTGTAAGAAACGATTTGCATGGAAGCTTATTAAAAGGAGAAGCCAAAATCAAACTTAAGAATCATTAGGAGAAGTTATAAAATGGGAAACAATCAAGGAGGAGTATTGAGGAAGAGTCCTCTGGGTTGTGTAATTGCCCACTGGAAAGATATTGTTGGGACCGGAGGTACGGAAAGTAAAAAGAACCTTATTAAATATTGCAATCAATGGTGGCCGTTGTATAAGTTAGAAGGTGATGCTAAGTGGCCACTTAATGGGTCAATAGATTATAATATTCTATTACAACTAATGCTGTTTTTAAGGAGAGAAGGAAAATGAGATGAGGTTTCGTATGCAGACATGTTTTTCACCCTCCGAAACCATCCGGAGTGGTAAAGGGACTGTGGAATGGTACCCCCACAGGACCCCATGGTGCTTGCACTTGAGCGAGAAAACAACAAGAAGCTTAGAGGTAAACTGAGGCGGTGTTGTTCAGCATGTAGTATTGGACAAAGATGTACAAAGATAAATAAAATCCATCAGGTACCAGAACAAGATCTAACTGATTTGGTTAAACCTCCCCCTCGGCCACAGGAACAGGATGCAGACTCGGACAGAACTCCGACCCCACCCCGGACAGCAAAGTACCCTTTTCTACTGCTGACCTAGGGGAATGGAAAAAAGTTGCAAAAGATTATAGGAGAGATCTGATAGGTGTAACTAAGCATTTCCAATTTATTGTAAAACAGCATAACCCCGATTGGAAGGATATACAGCTATTATTGGAATATATGACTGAGACAGAGAAACAGTTGATTTTAAAAACAGCAGGGAACCTTGCTGAAGATCATTATAAGATTACAGGAGGGGACATTAAGGAATATTTCCCTCTCCAAGACCCAAAGTGGGATGTTAATAGATCTGCACATATGGAAAGATTGCAGGGGTATCAGGAGTGGATTACAAAAGGAATGGAGAGAGCAATCCCCAAAACTATAAATTGGTCAGCTTTATATGCAAACAGAGTCCTTCCGAGTCTCCATCCGAATTCCTGGATCGATTGAGGGATGTAATGCGCCACAGCACACCGCTGGATCCTGGGTCAGAGGTAGGAGTACAACAATTGGTCTCCCTGGTTTTGGGTCAATCTACAGGGGATATAAGGTGCAAACTTCAGAAATTACGGCCTACAGAGGGTAGGAATTTAGAAATATTGTTGGATGAAGCATGGAGAGTATTTAGTAACAGAGAAGAAGGGTATAGGCAAGGGCAAAGGAAATTAGTGGCTGTTATCCAGGAAGAAAGAGGAAAAGGGCCTAGATGAGACTTGCCCCGACTGGGCAAGGATCAATGTGCTTTGTGTAAGAAATTCGGTCATTGGAAAAAGGAATGCCCAAGGAACAAGGAGGATCAGAGGGCTCAAACAGGAAGAACGGTAGCCCATGTGAAGGGAGATTGACGGGAACCTGGGGAATCTACCCTAGCGGATCCACTGGTTATAATTAAGCTAGGGAAAACACAACAAGAGGTAGAATTTTTGGTAGATACAGGAGCAACATACTCGGTTCTGAATCAAGGTTTGATGCCCCTGGGAAATGATTATGTCATGGTGAAAGGAGCGACTGGCCAAAGTGAAAAGGCATATTTTTGTAAACCTTTAGAATATAAATTAGGAAAACAGTGGGGCATTCATAAATTTTTATATATGCCCAACTCCCCAAAGGCACTTTTGGGAAGGGACTTGTTGGAACAATTGGAAGCAAAAATTGTATTCGAAAAGGGAGAAATTACTCTGGAGGTAAAAGATCAGAAATATATTCAAATATTGAGCCTAACCTTAACCAGTCTCCCCCTAGAAGGAAGCATTAATGAGGACATCTTAAACCAAGTGTACCTGGGGGTATGGGCTACCAATGCACCTGGAAGAGCGAAAAGTGCCCCCCCTGTTGAAGTTAGGATCAAGGAAGGCCGAAAGCCGGTAAGGATTAAACAATATCCCCTAAAGAAGGAAGACAGAGAAGGAATTTGGCCGGTGACAGAAAAATTTTTGCAGCTGGGATTACTAAAAGAGTGTGAGTCTGAATTCAATAACCCTATATTACCTGTTCGGAAGCCCGATGGGTCATATCGGGTGGTCCAAGACTTACGGGCAGTGAATAAGATAACTGAAGATCTTTACCTGGTAGTGGCGAACCCATATACCCTGTTGACCGTATTAACACCTGAATTGACTTGGTTTACTGTTTTAGATTTGAAGGATGCTTTCTTTTGCCTCCCTCTCCATGAAGCCAGCCAAAAATTATTTGCATTTGAATGGGAAAACCCCAAGAGTGGTCGAAAGACCCAGCTCACTTGGACGGTGTTGCCACAAGGATTTAAGAATAGTCCTACCATTTTTGGCAATCAGCTTGCGAAAGACTTAGAATCCTGGGAAACCCCGTCTGAGGAGGGAAAGCTGTTGCAGTATGTGGATGATATCCTGATCGCCACCAAGACAGAGAGAGATTGTATGACGTGGACGGTGAGTCTGTTGAATTTCCTAGGACTCCAGGGATACCGGGTATCCAAGAAGGCGGCACAGGTAATGCAATGCAAAGTGAATTATTTGGGCTATGAAATTAGTGCGGGACAAAGAACTTTGGGACAGGCCCGTAAAGAGGCAATAGGCCAAACTCAGAGACCTCAGACAGTAAAAGAGTTACGGACTTTTCTGGGAATGACGGGGTGGTGCCGATTGTGGATCTATAATTATGGATTGCTTGTTAAACCACTGTATGCACTGACAGCCACTGAACAGAAACACCTTGAGTGGAACAAGGAGACCGAACGAGCCTTTGAGCTACTGAAAAAGGCTTTGATGTCGGCCCTGGCCTTAGGACTCCCAGATGTGAGTAAGCCGTTTCTTCTTTACTCACACGAGAAGCAGGGCATTGCCCTGGGAATATTAGCATAAAACCTGGGTCCATATCGACGGGCAGTTGCCTACCTCTCTAAGCAGTTAAACACGACTGCAAAAGGTTGGCCTGAATGCCTGCGGGCGGTTGCAGCTGTGATACTGAACGTACAGGAAGCCCGAAAGTTTACTCTGGGCCAGAAAATGACTGTTTTGGTGTCTCACACAGTATCAGCAGTACTGGAAGCGAAAGGTGGACATTGGCTCTCTCCACAAAGATTCCTGAGATATCAAGCTATATTGGTAGAGCAGGATGATGTGGAGATTGTAGTCACTAACATTGTCAACCCAGCTTCTTTTCTCAGCGGGAACACAGGAGAACCAGTACATCATGACTGTTTGGAAACCATCGAAGCAACATACGCAAGCCGCCCAGACCTGAAAGACAGCCCCATGGAAAATGGGGAAACTTGGTTCACAGACGGAAGCAGTTATGTCCTAAATGGTAATCGACATGCAGGATATGCCATCACCACCAGCCAAGAGGTAATAGAATCAGGGGCTTTGCCCATGAACACCTCCGCACAGAAGGCAGAAATAATTGCTCTGACCCGCGCCCTGGAATTGGCCCAGGGCAAAGTTGTGAACATTTATACAGACTCAAAATATGCCTTTGGAGTTGTACACGCACATGGAGCAATTTGGAAGGAGAGAGGACTATTGAATTCCCAGGAGAAAAATATCAAACACGCAGAAGAAATTCTGAAGTTACTGGAAGCTGTCCAGCTCCCTAAGAAAGTAGCGATTATGCATATTAAGGCACACCAGAAAGTGAACTCAGATTTGGAAAAAGGGAATGAACTGGTGGACAGAGAGGCAAAACAAGTTGCCAAAACAAAGGTAAAAATAGAAGGGGCTTTAATTCCTGATAGACAAATCTCCCTAAAAGGTAAGCCAGAATATACCAGGGAAGATCAGAAGCTTATTACAGATTTAGAAGGGTCATATAATGAAGAGGGGTGGGCTCATACCCCACAGGGAAAACTAATCATTCCCTCTTGCTTACTGTGGCATTTGATACGGGAGGAGCATAGGAAAAGGCATTGGGGGACAGAGGCTCTGTATAAACATTTGATAAGAGAAATTGTGGCTAGAAATTAATATACCACGGTGAGACAGGTGACTCAACAATGCGATCTTTGCCTTCAGACTAATCCTAAGAATAACCGCAAACCAGAAATGGGCCAGATTGGAAAAGGCAATGGGCCTGGACAACAATGGCAAATTGATTTTACAGAACTTCCAAGAAAAGGGGGGTATCGATATTTATTGGTATTAACTGATACCTTCTCAGGTTAGCCAGAAGCATTCCCAACAAGAACGGCTAAAGCTCGGGAGGTAACTAAAATACTGGTACAAGAGATAATACCACGTTTTGGGGTTCCAGCAACCATGTCCTCTGACAGAGGACCACATTTTGTCTCAAAAATAGTACAACAAATTAGCCGCCATTTGGGTATAGATTGGCAACTTCATACTCCATATCACCCCCAGTCGAGTGGTCAAGTGGAAAAAATGAACCACTTAATCAAACAGCAAATTGTGAAATTGGGACAAGAAGCAAATCTGACATGGCCTCAGTCTCTCCCTTTAGCCCTTTTGCGTATATGAACAAGACCAAGGGCGAGGGAAGGACTGAGCCCCTTTGAAATGTTGTATGGATGACCCTATGAAATACAGAAAGGGGTGTCTGTGCAAGCTGGGGACGAAATTGTGACCTCTTACATGGTAGCATTGAGTAAGCAGCTCAATAAAATCAGGAAGCATGTGGCTGGGACTCGAGGGAGAGGTTTGGATGGACCTGTACATAATATACAACCTGGGGATTATGTATATGTAAAGTCTCTTACAGAAAAAACCCTTGAACCACAGTGGGAAGGACCATTCCAAGTACTACTCACCTCCCTTACTGCAATCAGAATCAAGGAACAGGACACTTGGATTCATCACACCAGAGTGAAAAAGACACCCAAAACTCCATGGAAAGTCACCACAAAACCCGATGGACATTTAGTTTTTACGCGGTAATATGGGGAGTTGTGGGGACTCTGTGTAAGGTGTGGGATGAAAACCTGTTTGTCAGATATAACCAGGAGCTAGCAAAGGATATTAATGTATCAAGCTGTTGGATGTGTACCTTAATACCCAGACAAGGAGAAACCTTCCCATTTATTGGTGTCCCCCTCAGAACAAACAGCACTAAACCACTATTGAATAGAACTGCCAACTATACTTGTTTATATGGAAATGGTTCCAGAACTATAGTGAAGTATAAACTTGATCTGGATAGCAGAGACCCACATGATAATGATCGATACAATTGGTCTTGGAGATTAAAAGACATGGAAAGAGGCAGAGGGGGAGACCCCGTAATGATGCGCCCCCATTATGCCAACACTTCTAGTTTTCTTGGGACACTGAATGGAACTTGCTTTCGATGTAATGAATCACACTCTACAGGGATAGCTAATACAGGATGGGGAAATCTAACAGGGAGTTGTTATCTTCCTCCTCCTCGGGAGCCGTCCAATTGTAATCTCCCTGATGGGCATTGGTACCTTTGTGCAAACGGGAAGGCATATAAGAGTTTACCTATCGATTGGTGGGGAGAATCCACAGAGGGAATAATAATCCCACAAACACTCCCTGTCTTAGGAAAATTACAGGGAATATTCCGATCCCCATGGCACCACACGAGGACTAAAAGAACCTCTAACCCTCTTATAGAACGAGGCACCACATTCCACAGTGTGGTACGATGGCTTTTCCCAATGCTTGGAGTATCTGAATTGGAAAACGCAATAGTCAACGTATCAGCGGTGGTCGAGACTTTAGCCAATACTACTGCTGACGCTCTAGGAAAATTACAAGCCGAAATTGATTCCTTGGCAAAGATAATGATACAAAATCCCCTTGCATTAGATATGTTAACCGCAAAGGAAGGGGGTGTGTGCGTACTTATAAATCAAAGCTGTTGTGCTTATTTAAATGAAAGACAGCAAGTAGAGACAGATATTGGAAAGATTTGGGAAATTTCTAAGGAGTTACATCTTATCACTATGGATGACACATCATGGGGATTTTCTGAGGTATGGGAAAAACTAACTTCCTGGTTGCCAAATTTAACGTGGCTAAAACAACTGTTTGTAACAGCAATAGTAATCATTTTTCTGCTCATAATCCTTTGTACAACAATTCGATGCAGCTTATGGTGTTTCCAAAGCAAAGGGGATTCCTACAGCGAATGGAAAAAGAATCAGTTGCGACGAAAACTCGAGTCCAACAAATATTTTGAGAGAATGCTAGATAGGGAAACAATGCATTAGAAGTACTAGAGTTGGATATTGTTATAGACGCTCGTGACAAATTGGAGGAGCCAATTTGTATTAAATGACAAGATCGAATTTATTAGCAAGCGATAAGAGAGCAAAACAGCGCTGGGCGGCCGGGGAGACAGTGCTCCGCCAAAGGCTCACGCCGAAAATGGGGAAGAGTCCCTTTATTTATACAGTTTCTAGTTTTTGTCTACAGACGGCTCGTATCTTCTGCATTGCGTGTGCGTTTGTGTCGTCAATTGTTAGGTGGTCGTAATCTGTCTTCAGGTGGCGGCTGGTATCTTCTGCATTGTGTGTGTGTTTGTGCCGTCATTTGTTTGTTAGGTGGAACGTCTTTCGTTAATCATCGGTACTTAACTGGATACTGTGGTTTTAGATAAGCGAGGAATGTCTCTACCCCCACATGCGATTTCATGAACAAAGTTAACCAGTTTATTACAATCCCCCCTTTTCTATTTTATCCTGATTTTGTTTATTAAATCAATTCAATGTTTCTTTAGCCCACCCGAGGATAGGAGTAATTCCTCCGTCCCCGATTTGTTCGTATTGCTTCCGGAGCAGCATTAAGTGTGTAGTTTCTAAGCGCCCTTTAACAATAGCGATTAACTTGATAACTGGCTTGAAGTATATCTCACAATGGGCTGACTTCGGGTGTAAGAGTCGAGGGTTTGATTTTTTTTTTTTTTTTTTTTTTTGTTGATACGCCCAGGGTGTTATTTCCAGTGACGTTTATGTTAGGAGAGATTGTAACAGTATGTACAATACTGTTACTATCATCTTCCTCTGCTATGACTAGATTTGGTCCGATCGCTGAAGGAGGAGAAAATTTGGCTGTTTCTTTTCTTATTTGAAATAGGCCACCCCTATCAAATCCATGTTCCCAGACTCTTACCCCCCAAGTTTTCCCAATTGTCCACACAGCTTGGTCCTGGTTCAATACTGTTAGGTGTAATAGGTTACAATTCCTGTCGTTATCATAGTTCCGTCTAAAGAATGCGTCGGCTGAATGTACCCCGAGGGTCCCCCATTGCACAGAAAGATATTTATCTGGATTCTTAACAGTCTAATATCCTGTAGTTATTGTCTCACAGCTCTAATATCCACAATAAAAGTGACCAGGGTAATTGCAATACTCTCGTCTAGGGTTAGAGCTTGGGTATCAGTAGACTGCTCTTTGGTTAGGTTTTCCCCAATTGTTGTTACAGGTATCTGTCATATAGATTCTTAATAAATCACAAACCGTTACTTCAAACCTCGGGGGACCCGCCGTGATGTTTTCTTTTATTATGTTTGAATCATCTACTCTGGTCAAGGTTCACCTATAGGGCTGATGGGGGTTCTCGTCCCCACAGGCAGGTTTCGCCAGTATCGGTAACAGACTTATTATCCACATACCTAGATATAAGATTGAGAAAAGTGGTGTGGTTTTGTCCTTTCTATAAGCATTTCTAAATTTTTGACATTTAATTTGGTTTGTGGTTTTATTCCCCGAGGGAGATAAGAAACTTCGGGGTGGCCCTGAGGTTATCGGATTTGGGAGTTGTGAGTCAAGGGGCCTCGTGTGCCATTTCTGGAGGTGGTTCATCAACCTCAATCCCCACAGCAGTACGCCTCTGCCTTCTCCTCCGCCTACTCTGTTGCTTAGAGCAGCGAGGTGTATCATCTTATCGGCAGCAGTCGTATTTTTCAGGGGAACCTCCTTTGTCATATTTAGTCAACCTTGACTTATAGCTCTCTCAGCTCTTATCTTTCACCTCCTAAACTCCACACCTCACTCTGGCCACGGTCCGTCTGCAGGTTACATGCACGATTTCGGCCTTTGTTGGACAGGGCTCATTTGTATGGAAACAACACTTCTCAGGGTTTATGCCTTTGGCAAAGATATCCCACCACTTTTCTCTACAGAGTTTACACCTGTAACATACAAAAGGATAACATATACAGTTAGGATCTTTACAAAAGATAGTCTCACTCATCCGCTTTTCTTCGGAACTTAATTTTCAAGCTATCAGGGTCTCTGGTCGTCTCCCAGTGAGAACTCTGAATTGGTTCTTTGATTCTGCTTGCATGAGACCACCCTCTTTCGGCAGTCCGGACTGTAGTATCTGTAGTAAACAAAACAAGAAAGGGCCCCTCCCACCTAGGAGTGAGAGAGGATTCTTTCCAGGCTCTGATTAATATTATATCACCTGGTTTCACCGAATGTATAGATATATTTAGGGGTGGTCTCTGTACCACCATTCCCTTCTTTTCTAAATATTTCACCTCCTCTTCCACAAACTGTAGTTTCGACCGTGATACTTTGAGGCCTTGAAGGCTCAAGGAATTTAACAACCATATGCTTTCTTTTCTGACTGCCTCCTGATTTTCTCCTGCTAACAATAAGTCATCCACATACTGTACTAACACGACCCCATCTTGCAGCTGGTATTCCCGTAGAATCCTTTCTAGGGCTTGTCCAAATAAGTTTGGGGATTCCGTAAACCCTTGGGGAAGTACAGTCCACCTTAACTGCTGTCTCCTATGAGTGTCTGGGTCTTCCCACTCGAAGGCAAAATAATCTCTACATTCCTCCTTTAGAGGGCATGACCAGAATGCATCCTTAAGATCTATTACACTATACCATTGGTTCTCGGGCCCCAATTGACTCAACAGGGTGTGTGGGTTTGCCACTACCGGGAACCGGCTGACAGTCCGTTTATTGATTTCCCTTAAGTCATGCACCAACCGATAGCTACCATCGGATTTTTTTACTGGTAAAACCGGGGTATTGTAAGGGGACATGCAGGGTTCGAGTAATCCCTTTCCCAATAGTCTCTCAATCTCAGGTTTTAGTTTCTTTCTCCCCTCATTAGAAAGGGGATATTGTTTAATTCTCACTGGAATCTTGGGGTTCTTAATAACCACTTCAAATGGTTCAATATCCAGTTTTCCAACTGTTTCGGGAATATACCACACTTCGGGGTTAATTTGTTTCTCGTCCACCTCTGTAAGGGGACAAAGCCTGATTTTTAACTCTTCCTTTTCCACGTCCACCCGAATCCCCATTTACGATTAAATCCCTACCTAATAAGTTGTATTCCGCTTCAGGTACTAACAACAGCGTCCCAGTTCCGTACCTGCAACTTGATTCCACCGCCACATCTTTTATAACGGGGACCTTAAAAGGTTCCCCTTTTGCTCCAATTACATTAACTTTATCTCCAGAGATTTTACATCCCGGAGGTAATGATTGTACAGTAGACCTTTCGGCTCCAGTATCCACAAGAAAGGTCACCTCCTGGCGCTGAGGACCCACTTTTAAAGTTATCAAGGGCTCTTTCTTACCAGGGGTCCTCAGCACACAGAGCCCCTGACTCCGCTAATCCTCCCGGAACGCTTTTTCATCTTGAATCTCTTTTCTACATTCTTTCTTCATGTGTCCCTTTTTCCCGCAATAGAAACATTCTACAGCTTTATCTCCTTTCCTCTCGATTCTTTCCTTATCTCCCCCACCAGACCTACCGGGTCTCCTTATCACACCCTTTTGTCCTTCTCTGTCGCTTTTCAGTTTCCTCTTCTCGCCTTACATACACCTTCTGAGTCTAAGTAATTCATCCAACCCCCGCTCCTGACAGTCCTCAATCTTTTCCAATTTCTTCCTAATATCTCCCCAAGATTTTGTCACAAACTGAGTTTTCAGCAACGCCTGTCCCACAGGGGTAGCAGGGTCCACCCCAGAGTATAACTGGAAACTTTTTCTTAGCCTTTCAAGCCATTCTGTCGGGGTTTCATCTTTCTTCTGTTGTTCACTAAAGGCTTTATTAATATTCTGACCTCGGGGAACAGATTCTCGTATCCCCTGAATTATAGTTGTTCTCAGATCCGACATATTATTCCTATGAGCCGGATCCTGGTTATTCCAGTCTGGCCAGTTTAAAGGCCATTTCTGATCCGCAGCCGGGCCAGCTTGATGTTGTTGATCCCACACTCTCATTCCAGCCCTTCTAATCATGTCCCTCTCTTCCACGGTAAATAGTATGCTCAGGATAGACTGTAATTCATCCCACGTGTACAAATTCGGTCCCAAGAATTGATCCAGCCTCTCGGCTACCCCCAGGGGATCATCTAACAAACTCCCCATTTCCTTCTTAAATTCCCTTACATCCCCCGTATTAAGGGGAACTGCCACATACCCCGTTCCCGGTCCCCCCCGTCCATCCCCACCAGGCACTAACATTTCCCGAAGAGGAAACAATCTCTCCTCTCCTCGCCTTATTCTATTACGTGTAGACTTTCTGGGAGGGGGTGTCGGGGTCGGGGAATCAGGTTCCGAATCTGACCCCTCCTGGGCCTGGGCTATTCCCTGGCCTTGGGGTGGGTCCTGAGGTGGAGGGGCCTGAGGGGCATAGGGAGGGGGTCAAAGGGGGTCCTCATCATCCTTTCGGGGTTTTTCCGGTCTTTTTTCCCTTAAGGCAAAGAGGAATGATGGTTCCCAAGATTGGGGAATCCATAAGGCAGCATATTCGCTCTCCTCTGGGCCGGCTGGTGGTCTCCTATTGTTTACCCATATATTTAATTGTTGACACACCCAATCCTCAGAGGACCCGAACACGGGCCAGAGTACATGAGGATTGTTGAGGGGTTTCCCACCCCAAATCTCAATACAATAATTAATCATCTTTTCCTTAGACTTATCCTTTCTCCTTGGGGAACTGTTCCAATATCTTATCATCAGGTCTAGGGGACTATCTGGGGGTATATCTGGTCTTCCCCGTCCCCATGGGTCCAGAGGGCTTGCTTTTCCTCTGTCCCATCTTCCGAGGTGCCTTTATCCACACACACACACTTCCCCTCGGTCGTGACTCGCTCCCTCGCGGGCTACGAGAACTGCACTACTGGAGGGTCCGCACTCGCGTGATCTCAGAGAGACCTCTCACACAGTCGCACCTCGGGATAACCACCCCAACCAAACGGCTCACAGTTTATATACTCACCCGCTCCTGGGGTCTTCGTTTGGTCTTCGTGCACAAAATTTAAGGGGTCCCGCAGGTTCTTTTGCTCAATTATCGTAATTTAAAGGGGGTTCGTGGGTCCAGGGTATGGTGGCGGCACCTCCTCAAGACGGGGCTATCCGGGGATAGGGCGCCTCCCCGCTTGCGAGGGTCCGCACCAAAGAACCTGGATCCGAGTCACGGCACCAAGTTTGTTATAGACGCTCGTGACAAATTGGAGGAGCCAATTTGTATTAAATGACAAGATCGAATTTATTAGCAAGCGATAAGAGAGCAAAACAGCGCTGGGCGGCCGGGGAGACAGTGCTCCGCCAAAGGCTCGCGCCGAAAATGGGGAAGAGTCCCTTTATTTATACAGTTTCTAGTTTTTGTCTACGGACGGCTGGTATCTTCTGCATTGCGTGTGCGTTTGTGTCGTCAGTTGCTAGGTGGTCGTAATCTGTCTTCAGGTGGTGGCTGGTATCTTCTGCATTGTGTGTGTGTTTGCGCTGTCATTTGTTTGTTAGGTGGAACGTCTTTCGTTAATCATCGGTACTTAACTGGATACTGTGGTTTTAGATAAGCGAGGAATGTCTCTACCCCCACATGCGATTTCATGAACAAAGTTAACCAGTTTATTACAGATATAGTAAAAGAATTTACTATTTTCTAGAAAAGGGGGGACTGAAACGGGGAGCCAAAGGAACCTTAGTAGATATAGTAGATATATGGATGTAGATAAGAACTGTTTAATAATTATCTAGCTTATAGTGAAGTTAAAGAAATTTCAATAGAGGTAGACATGGCCCAAGGGGATGAGAAGTGATGCTTAACGTTTGCATTGTTGAGGCTGGCTGGGGCAGGAGATAGTCCCTGATAAGAAGCAGCAGTGGACCCCAAAAACCAGCCAAGACCGGCCTTGTGACTTCTTGGAACTAATTTTAATATGAAGCAGGGATAGATCATGCCTATGTATAGGCGTATTGCGAAACTCCATGTATATGTAACACTTGACTGTATAAATTTGAAGTGAACTGCCGAGTCAGGCACGCACGACTTTGGTGGGACTACCCCCCATACTGCCCAGCGCTGAATGAACATACCTACTTTACAATCTCACTGATTGTGGAGTCTGTTTCCGCACGTCACACCTTTTCTCCCAGGATCAGTGGGATGGATAGTGCATCCCCAGTGCAAAGCACAAGTCCATAAGGGACTGTTAATATTTGGCCCAGTGGTAGCTAACAATATTCCCAGACCTAATGCCAACGATCAAGCTTGAGCTGGGGCAAGGTGGAGCTGGTTGGCTCCGGCTGTCTAGATCCAGGCTAGCCAGTGGGTTAGCTAAGTATGTCTCCTCTGGACCTCTTAACTCTAGGGCAGTAAGCCCTTGAGTAGCTGTGGAGGAAGGTGGGTTTTGTGCCCCCGCAGGCGTGCTCTGTTGTTCAGTCTTGATTACTGGTACCAGAGGGCAGGGAATCATTCGCATTATCACCTTGCCCTGAGGGGACGGTATGTGGGTCTGCTTGTTTCCAGATATCCCCATCCCAATCATCATCACAGCACATCACAATCACATCATCAACACTTCCCAAGTATTCTTTCAATTTTCCTGTTCCTTATTTTCCTTTTTCAACCGTACATTTTTCCCCTTTCAACTCATCAATCATATCCATTGCTGCTCTAAGACAACTGCCTAGTAGCCAGCACATAGCATCTTTCTGTTTTCCCTTCTTTAACTTACAAGAAGCCCACCATCTGGCAAGCTCCTGCCAAATATTATCAGCATTTGTGCAGTGGCTGTCGACCCAGGACAAATCCTACTTGGGATTTCACCATCCCTCTTTCTCAAATTTTTCTCCCAGTTGTTGCCACTCAGTGTCTACTTTTTCATTCTTTGCCATGTGTCGTGGTTTAACCCCAGCCAGCAACTAAACACCACGCAGCCGCTCACTCACTCCCCCCCACCCAGTGGGATGGGGGAGAAAATCAGGAAAAGAAGCAAAACCCGTGGGTTGAGATAAGAACGGTTTAATAGAACAGAAAAAGAAGAAACTAATAATGATAATGATAACACTAATAAAATGACAACAGAAATAATGAAAGGATTGGAATGTACAAATGATGCGCAGTGCAATTGCTCACCACCCGCCGACCGACACCCCGCCAGTCCCCGAGCGGCGAATCCCTGCCCCCACTTCCCCGTTCCTATACTAGATGGGACGTCACATGGTATGGAATACACCGTTGGCCAGTTTGGGTCAGGTGCCCTGGCTGTGTCCTGTGCCAACTTCTTGTGCCCCTCCAGCTTTCTCACTGGCTGGGCATGAGAAGCTGAAAAATCCTTGACATTAGTCTAAACACTACTGAGCAACAACTGAAAACATCAGTGTTATCAACATTCTTCACATACTGAACTCAAAACACAGCACTGTACCAGCTACTAGGAAGACAGTTAACTCTATCCCAGCTGAAACCAGGACACCATGGCACAGACAAACACAGACAATATCTTTACACTCACACCAAACCGATCGCCTCAACAGGCATGGCAGAGAAGCTTGTGCTTGCCATCAGAACATGTCCAAGAGAGAACCCACTTCTGACACCAATAAAATGTCATGGTCCATTCAGATCTCTCAAAATTACAGGACAACGTACTCTGTGAATTAAACTTTATTTCATGAGCTCATTAAGAAATACAACAAACAAACACAACAAACAAGGGCTCAATCCCCTTTTGCCCAGACTAGTCTATCATGCGAATTCACTTATTCACCATTCAAGTCATAAGGTTTCATAACTTATAACACGTAACTCTTAATATTGTGCACCTATGAGGGGGAAAAAAAAAATTAGTTACCTAGCCAACAGTGAGAGTGCTCATCCTTCCTCCTCCATCGTGGTGCAGGTGTCCCCTGTTTTGCACCGAGAAGGGTGAAAGCCTCAGCAGTCCAGCTGCTGTTGGATCCACTTCAAAAGCTTTTTGGGTAAGCTGATGTTTTATACCTTCCAGCTTGGAGCTTTGGTCTATACCATTTCCCTAACTTAACACATTCTGATAAAACTGCCAGACAAAAGATAATAGCTGCAGGAGACAGCGATTTGCAAGCGATAATGGCCGCATTATGACCCTTTAGCTCTTTCTGGCCACCTGTCCTGCCTACGTGGTGCTCTTTCTTTGACCTAATGGCGCTACTCCCAGCATACATCAGGCCTTAGCATGAGCTGGGTTAGCCAAAATCTAAGCAAGAGTTGAGTGAACAGTCACAATTTTTGTATTACCTACTCTGAAGACTTTTAACTGTTAGCAACTGAGATACAGTTTACTAACTCACATTTAAGCATGATGCATTTGCCAGTTGTTTAGCACACCACAACTAAAGAAGGCATTTACTATTTTTCTGTGGCTCTCACCCTAAAATACAAGGTCCAGCACTTGTACAAATGTTTTCTTTAGTCAAAAAGTTGTTCCTAAATATACATTAATAAATGAGGGAAAGTTTTGAAAACTTAATTAACTAACACATATACTGACTCAGAAAGTGGAGTCTGTGAGCTTCAGGAAAAAAGGCAGCAGGAAGCCTGTATACGGAGGGGTTAAAAGATGGAATTTTGGTCCGTGGATGAACACTGGGGGAGAAGTAGATAGCCAAGAAAAACGCAGTCAGCACAGAAAACGGATGGTTTGTTGCCCATTGCTTGGAATGCTGACCATGGAGATAAGACAGCTGAGCAATACTGGGGGAGGACGTGCAGTGGGCTGTTGCACAGCACAGCTGTGAGCATGGTTGGCACGTGACTGCTGGATTATGACAATATGCCGCATGTACAAAGCCCATGAACCAATAGACAGGGTGGCTATGGCTCATGCAGCGCGCCTGGCCAGCGAGTGCATGCGTCATAGGCTCCCCATATTGCAACTGAGGCGTGTTTTGGCACCCCCTGGCCACGTGTGCCAAAACCCGTTCCTCTGCAAATGTATAAATACCGGGATTTCCCAAAGAGCATCGGGCTGGTGTACGGCAAGGCCACCGTTGCCTCCGTGGGGACGTCCACATAAAGCTGGCACCTACCGATTGCTGGGCTGAGCTCGCGGCGCAAGACGGCACAAGAATGTACGGAAGGTCCATCTTCCTCACGGTCCTCGGGTCGGTATGTTAATTTGCTTTACAAGATACCCTTAGCATAACGCATGTCTGTAGTTAATAAATGCTTGCTTTTCCCTTATAGTCAGTGTGTGTGTGTTCGCCTTCTTGGGAATCCTCGAAACCACCCTAAAACAAAGCCTCAACAATCATTTCCTTTCTTGTTTCACATGTGTGGTTGGTTTGTGTGTTTTTGTTTTTATTGCGTTGCCTAGCTATTAGAGTTGGTGGTACTTCTGTGGTAACTGGTCCAGCCCGATACAAATGTGCTTCAAAAGAAAAACTGGGAGGTGTTCAGATATGCCCAATTCATAAATAAAAGTTAAATAGTTCATACAGCATTTTTCTTTTGAAACTGAGCTGCCTGCAAAGCATGGGTAATCATGGATGAAGACATTTCAAAGGGAAAGCCTTGTTACTTTACCTCAGGGCACAATAATTTCTGCTTTTAGAAGACTGACCTGGGTACAGTGCTCTAATTCCAAATGTTACCCTCTTAATTAAATCACTAACTGGAAGGTTGTCTGTCCTCCACCTTCCTCTTTTGCCTGTTGCTGTTTCAGGTATTCTTTTCAATTCTTTCAAGTGCTTATTTTTGTTGGAAAAAGTTATACTCAAATAGTAAAGGTATTAGGAGTAAAGCTATTTGTTCTGCAAAAAAAGGAATTATGTCTTTTTATATCTTTGTAGGCTATTTGACTAATCCTCCCTTTGGGGATGTCAGGCCATTTATGGCTCTTGGTTTAAAATGAGACATTTCTTTAAATGAAGAGAAGACAGCATGGACAAATGATATAGCAGAAACCTGTTGGTTTGTTTTCTTGGTTGTAGAATTGGCCTGCTGTCTAGTTTCCCACAGTCCCCAGCTTCTCTTTTTTTCCCAGTGTTTCCCTGAAAATGCATGGGTAAACTGTATTAGGATCTGGGGCATTTGATCATTCCATATACTTAATCCAACACGATACATAGATTCCTGTTGTACTTTTGAGCAGTCATTACTCTGAGTTGAAGCTACCATTTATTTTGCAATATTGAACAACCCAGTTGGATTCTTTATCAAGGAACTACATTGCAGATTAACCATACTGTTGTGTTAAAGGGTAAAGAAGTTTGGCAGAAAATAAACCCCCTTGCATTCCAGCTTGTCTTCAGATATCAGAGGGGCTGGGGGCAGCTAGGCTTAGATTCTGAGTGATGCCCAATTCAACGCTATAAGACCAGTCGCGTTCAATATATATTGAACTACCACGATTACGGATGCACAAATAGCACAATGTACTTTCAAGCTAGTCACATTCAGTGAACTATCACGGCCAGAATTAAGAAGTGTGGTCACGTTCAATGAACTATCACGGCTAGATTTAATGAACAGTACAGTTTATTAAAGCAACAGAAGTACAGATTCATTTGGATTGCCGGTGATAAATACACTGTCTGCAAAGCACATGCAAGTACCAAGAATATGAATAATACAGTCGACTACAAACACGTTAAATTATGGAAAAACTCTAGAGATTTCTAAGTTTCCCGGGGAAGCACTCAGTATAACCGAGGGTTCGAATCTTACCCAACAGGCGTCCCTATGGGGGGGGAAATAGAGGTTCAGCCCGTCGACTGATACCAGAAGTCAGCGATGTCCTCCCGACTTGTATATGATGGTGTCTTCCCTAGCATTCCTCCTCTCTTAAGCCCTTTTATACTATTTTCTTATTTTTGGGTGGAGCTTGAGTGACTCTAGTCATACATACTTTTATTTTGATTGGTATTAAATCTCCTCGCTTTGCTTTTAAAGGTATGTGCTAGAGAAAATTCAGAGCGCATGCTCCGTGGGGGGGGTGGTCGCACCTTGGAGGTGGGTAACTTTGGGGATGGAGGTGTGTTTTGGTATTATAATGAGATTATAATGAGCAAAGTTCACCCAGAGAACATGATTTAGCATGTCACTACTCCAGAACTGGGCACTTGTGATATAAATCAGAAGTAAGACAATAGCGTTGACAGAACCCCCGTTATTTCACCTCCTTGCTTCAGTGGATTCAATGCAGGGACCTTCCATTCTTGTTCCAGTAGTTCCAGTTCCCTATCCCTGTGGTGATATCACAGAGCCTGGCCGCGGTGTTTCCACTCTGCTCCACCATCCGTGTTGTTTCTCTTAGATTCAGCATACCAAGCTCCCCTGGTGTTGCTAACATCTAAGGTTGCAGGTTATGTTGCTTAGGGAATTATTATGGAATAGATTTCTTGTATATCCACCACATTCCACCCTGGAGGTTTACCTTCCCTTAAGAGGGGGACATATCAATAAGTCACTGCCAGCAATTATTCCACACCATACTATGAATGCTAACAACTATATTATGATAATGGGTAAAGACCTGGGAGCAGACTAGAGATTGAAAATGGATGAAACTAGGCATTAGGGAGGCCAAGGAATTTCCTCAAATTATATTTTTAAACACTAATAACACTGTAGCTGTGTAATAATAACCACTGTCCTGGTTTCAGCTGGGATAGAGTTAATTGTCTTCCTAGTAGCTGGCATAGCGCTATGTTTTTGAGTTAGTGTATTGGGTCTGGCTGAGATGGAGTTAATTCTCCCCATAGCAGCCCTCATAGCACTGTGCTCTGCATCAGTAGCTAGAAAGGTGTTGATAACACACCAGTGTTTTGGCTACTGCTGAGCAGTGCTGGCACAGCATCAAGGCTGTCTCTCCAACATTTTTGCCCCCCCCTCAATGGCAGGCTGAGGCAGGGAAAGATCTTGGGAGGGGACATAACCAGGACAGCTGACCCAAACTAACCAAACAGATATTCCATACCATATGACATCAGCTCAGATATAAAAGCTAAGTAAAGGGAGATGGAAGGGGGGCATTTTTGTCTTGCAGAGCAACCACTACGCGTACTGAAGCCCTGCTTCCCAGGAAGTGGCCAGACATCGCCTGCTGATGGGAAGTAGAGAATAACATCATTTGTTTTCCTTTGCTTTCGTGCACGCAACCTTTGCTTTCACTTTATTAAACTGTCCTTATATTGACCCACGAGCCTTCTGTTATATTTTCTCCCCCCTGTCCAGCTGAGGAGGGGGAGTGATAGAGTGGCTTTGGTGGGCACCTGGTGCCCAGCCAGGGTCAACCTACCACAGTTAGGTATGAGAAGAATGTTGATAACACTGATGTTTTCAGTTGTTGCTAAGTAGTGTTTAGACTAATGTCAAGGATTTTTCAGCTTCTGATGCCCAGCCAGCAAGAAGGCTGGAGGGGCACAAGAAGTTGGGAGGGGACACAGCCAGGGCAGCTGACCCAAAGTGGCCAATGGGGTATTCCATACCATGTGACGTCACATCTAGTATATAAACTGGGGGGAGTGGGGGTGGGGGGTATCGCCACTCAGGGACTAACTGGGCGTCGATCGGCAGGTGATGAGCAATTGCACTGCGCATCATTTGTATATTCCAATCCTTTTATTAGTGTTATCATTATCATTATTAGTTTCTTCTTTTCTGTTCTATTAAACCATTCTTATCTCAACCCACGAACTTTACATTTTTTTCCGATTCTTTCCCCAAGCCACTGGGTGTGGGGGGAAGTGAGTGAGCGGCTGCATGGTGCTTAGTTGCTGGCTGGGGTTAAAACACAACAGCTTCCCATCTACAGCTGGTAGTGTCCAATGTAGAATGAAGACCAGGTCACACTAAACACATTTTGTCTGTGCTTATCTATGAGTATACTAAGGTTACTGATTGAGGCCACTGGTGTTTTTCATGTAAAATTTCTCATTATTTCTTTCCCAGATTTTAATGGAAATAATACAAGTGATGTTCTTTTAGTCTCAAGAATCCATGGTAAAGCACAGTGGAGTTTTATTAGTAATTAGCCTGCCAATTTCTCTTTTTATGGGGACCTCTGTGATTTCAGGCAAAATTTCAAAATTATTTGGATGATGTGAGAATTTATTTTAGCTGTGCAGTGAATATTCTCAATTTAGTTATCTATTTCATTTCTTCTAAGTAAGGAAGAATAATAGGCACAACCATGGGATGTAGCTTATATAAAGGACAGCTCTGCGATCTTAACTAGTTTTGTAACCATTCTAGGTGGTATCTAAGCAATTTGGCTATCTCTGGTTGGCTGCATACAAAGGCTTTTAGTATTGTGTGACAAGTGGTAATCCTATCATTTTAGGAACAGTCTTAAACTGGAAAATGTTGCAGGCCTTTATAGTGTCATACTTTCAGGAGCAAGACTTAAATGGAAGGCAGGGAATGAATACCTACACAGCTGATATTGCATGTTTATTTCCAAAAATACTTCTTAAAATCTGTCAATGCCTTAAGAATTCACATTCTGTTTAAGCTGTTCTTTACTTGATGCTTTGTCAATACACTGATACTGTTTGGGAGTCATCTTATTTTTCTCAGCTGAAAACTTGATTGCCTTTTAAATTATTTTATAGTTGGCATTAAATGTTCCCTGAAGCACAGGAATGAAAATGTGAGTACAAACATTTCATGCTTTAATGGTTGTAACAGCAGTCCATGCAGCAATCTGGTGCTTCAAAAATAACCTGTGACTAATCACTTTGTGACCACATCATTGTATTGTGAGATCCCCAGTAAGACTGTTTGTGAGATACCCTGACATACGTCTTGCTGGTTTGCAAAGTGACAATTTGTGATTTGTTTCTATATGCACAGTTGTGTGCTCTGGTTTGTATTGCTGAAAGTGGCCCTAATAGTGTCAAGAAGGGCTGTGGGGAGCAGTGCAGTGAGCCCCTCATTGTAGGACTGCACAGAAGGATGGGAACAAAGAAGAGGGAAAGGACAGTAGCTCCTGTGGCCCTTGCCTTTCTCTTTCTCTTCTGCCAAATATATTGCATTTTTGGGGGGAGAGGGGATGAACAGAAACATGTCAGGCTTGCAATGATAAATATACTGTGCTGCTTTTTTTTTTTTTTTAATAGTCCTTTTGATTTTTAGTAAACATTTTAAATTGCTCTGTGATTACAGGTCAAGTCAGAGTTCTTCAGTTTCACACAAATAGAATTAAACCCTTTTTTTCTTTAATCAGTCAGCTGCTTGCTTTTTTCCTGTGTATTGTGACAGCATATTAAAGAAAAATTAGAAAAATGTGATAGAGTTCTGTTGAGAAGGGCATCTTCCAAAAAATGATGTAGCCCTTAAACAGGGTGTTGCCCTTTAAAAAATAGAATTATTTATGCCTGATTTAAAAGCTTGCTGCTTAAAACCTTCTAATAAATGACACTCATCATGCTAGTAATGACTCAGTCAATTTTTGTTTATTTTCTTGTCAGGTCATGTTGTTGTATGATTTGAGTCTTTCAGTTTGAGCCTGTCAAAGCTAAATTTAATCACAGAGATGGTGAAATACATTTTTCCTACAGTTGTTTTATAGATCATTTGCAAACCTGGCTTGTGTGTGTTTTGGTGTAAGAAGTCTCTGTTACTTTCTCTTTTTCCTGACTTGGCCCATTTCTCAGAATTTCTCTCCAACCTGTGCTGTTTCATTCCACTTCTTGAGCTTTTATATCTCTCCAGATGAATGTGCAGATGAGAAATCTCACCATCAACAGCTGTCCAAATTTTTTGCTAGTGGGATACTTTATGTAATGTGCATATGTGGTGGGTTGAACCCTGACTGGATGCCAGGTGCCCACCAAAGCTGCTCTATCACTACCCCCCCTGCCTCACCTGGACAGGGGAGAGATAATATAACACAGGGCTCATGGGTCGAGATAAGGACAGGGAGAGATCACTCAACCAATTACCTTCACGGGCAAAACAGACTCAACTTAGGGAAAATTAATTTAATTTCTTGCCAATCAACCAGAATAGGGTAATGAGAAATAAAACCAAATCTTAAAACACCTTCCCCCCACCCCTGCCTTCTTCCCGGGCACAACTTCACTCCTGGATTATCTACCTACCCCACCCCCCCCACCCCCAGCGGCGCAGGGGGACAGAGAATGGGGGTTACAATCAGTTCATCACACATTGTCTCTGCCGCTTCATCCTCTTCAGGGGCAGGACTCCTCACACTCTTCCCCTGCTCCAGCATGGGGTCCCTCCCACGGGAGACAGTCCTCCACGAACTTCTCCAACGTGGGTCTTTCCCACGGGCTGCAGTTCTTCACAAACTTCTCCAGCATGGGTCCCTTCTATGGGGTGCAGTCCTTCAGGAGCACACTGCTCCAGCGTGGGTCCCCCACGGGGTCACAAGTCCTGCCAGAAAACCTGCTCCAGCGTGGGTTCCTCTCTCCACGGATCCACAGGTCCTGCCAGGAACCTGCTCCAGCATGGGCTTCCCACGGGGTCACAGCCTCCTTCGAGCATCCACCTGCTCCAGTGTGGGGTCCTCCACAGGCTGCAGGTGGATATCTGCTCCACTGTGGTCCTCCATGGGCTGCAGGGGGACAGCCTTCCTCACCATGGTCTTTGTGGACACATATTTAGCTAACATTGGTCGCAAGAGCATTGCGGACGCCTTTAGAAGACCTTGAACAGAATAAACAAGAAGACAAAAAAAGAAAGATACCAATTAGAAGAACACAGGTGCGCATTCCACAATAAAGGGAACTTGGCACGAAGAACCTCAATTCGGCAGTTTATCTTGACCAATTAGACTGAGACAAGTTTCGCATGTTTTAGTTAGTATAACCATTTATATCTTATGTTTATGCGCGTGTACGGTGTTGATATAACCAATCATATTTTATGCCTGTGCGCGTGTACAGTGACTTTGCAGAATATGTGACTATAAGTATGTGTGTGTTTTAGCAATAAAGGGTCGTCTGTCATCTGCTTTCAACTTTACAGGCGTCCGACTACTTCATTCTCCTCAAATGGTGACCCCGACGTGATTGCAGGCCGAGAAAATGCTGGAATTGCTGGAAGTGCGTCCGGAGGAGACTCTAGCCGAACGATCGTCTAGCCAGCTGGACTGAGCGGAAAACCTTCTCCCGGGAGATCAATCACCCTGCTCGTTTGGAAGTAAGGTGAGCGGCTAGGAGGATTAAAATGGGTGCCCAGATGTCTGCGGAAGAAGGGGCAATTGTACAAATGCTTTCGCATATCCTCTCCGTGAGAGGGATTAAGTATGATTTAAATACTTTACGTATGATGCTGAAGTGGCTTAAGGACCATGGTGCCCCCACTTCGAATGTAGAAGTCTTTGAAGTTAAAAATTGGGAAGAAATGGGAAAAGTAATTTGGGACTTTGTATCGCGTGGGGACGCGAAGGCTCAGAAAATCTCCGCTATGTGGAGATTGGTGCTGGAAACATTGAAAGCCCTTAAGGCAGAAAAGGAGGTGGCTGCTGCTGTAAAAATTTCAATTGAAGATACCCCGGAAAAAAAGAAAAGTGTGTGTGGCAAGGTGGTAAATAATTCAGACAGTGATGAGGAATTAAACACCGAGGGAGATGTCATTAATGGAGGCAACGATCAACCTTTAAGTAACCTGCCTCTCAAGTAGGGACCTATCCCCTCTGCACCTCCCTACGAGGCAGATACATCCCCAGGAGAAGCTATAAAAAAGCGATGGAAGGACATAAATGATAAAATGTTAACCGAAGGTCTAAATCCTGTGGCTTTTCCAGTTACAGTCAGGCAGAATGCCCCAAACGTGTGGCAACCTTTCAATTGGGATTTAATAAAAGAAGTACGGAAAACAGTAATGGCTAATGGACTGTCTGCTCCATTTAGTCAGGCATTATTGGAGAATATATTTTCTGGTCAAATTTTAATGGGCTTTGACTGTACACAATTGGCTACAATGATTTTAACCCCGACTCAGCGTCTATTATGGAAGGTGAAATGGGCAGAATTATGTGATTTAGCAGCACTAAGAAATTTGGACCGCCCAGAAGGAGATCCGCGGTATATGATCACTTCTGCACAAATGATGGGGACTGGTGACTTTGCAGATGTTAATAGGCAAGCGAGGCTACCGGTGGAAGCATTACAAGAATCAGCTTCCTTAGCTCGAAGGCAATGGTAACCTTGCCTGAAGCTGGAAAGCCAGAACAATCATTTACAAGTATAAGGCAGGGTAATACGGAACCTTATATGTCCTTTATTGATCGTCTGCGAGATGCTATTGAAAAGCAAATAGATAATGCTGATGCCAAAGAAGCATTGATAATAAAACTGGCCGTGGAAAATGCAAATGCAGACTGTAAAAAAATACTACAATCGATGCCAGGAAGAGTGACGCTAGTAGATATGATAGAGGCCTGTAACAAAGTTGGGTCTTTGGAGCATAAAACTACATTAATGGCCAATGCTTTTGCTGTAGCCATGTGAATGGATACAAAAAAATGTTAAGAAATGCTATAAATGTGGACAACCGGGACATTTGCAATTTCAGTGTAAAGAAGGGAGAAACAAAGTGGAAGCTGGGCCTAATATATGCCCTCGTTGTCATAAAGGGAGACATTATGCTAACCAATGTAGATCTCGTTTCACAAATGAAGGTGTAGCTCTGCCACCTCGAGGTACCCCATCGCCGGGAAACTACAAGAAGAGTGCGAGGAGCGGTGCGATGACCCCAACAGCTCCGAAAGGATCCCAGAATGGCGCCAAGAAGGATGTCTGGCAGAATTGCCAGCCCGAACAGCTGGAAGTGCCGGAGTGGAAACCATTCTACTATGGAACTCTCAGGTACACCGTGTGCCAGTAAACGCGCAAGGACCATTAGGTAATGGGCTTAGTGCCCTGTTGTTGGGACGGTCTAGTATAACATTACAAGGAATTTTTGTGCTTCCCGGGGTGATTGATGCGGACTACACAGGTCGCATTTATGCTATGATTTGGACGCCGTCTCCACCAGTATCGATACAGGAAGGAAGCAGAATTGCACAGCTAGTCCCTTTTAAAGCAAATGTACCATGTAAAGTTAATCAACAGCGTGGCAATGCAGGGTTTGGATCTACGGGATTAGAAGCTCAAATTATGTGGTCAATGGAGATCAATAAAACAAAACCTAGTATATCAGTAGAGTTACAAAATGCAAAGAACAGGCCAGAAAAAATAAAATTACAAGCATTAGTGGATACTGGAGCAGATGTAACAGTTCTGTCGTGGGAGGACTGGCCTGTTACTTGGGAGATATCTGAGATGGATTCGAAACTGTTCGGTGTGGCAGGATTATCAAAAACTCAACAAAGCAAGTATATGATTCAATTGATTTGTCAAAATTCAGTTTCTTATATCAAACCTTATGTAACCAATATCCCTATGAACCTGATAGGCAGGGATGCATTAAGTCAAATGGGATGTGAGCTTAGTACAGGGAGACAATTTTGTGGCGCGGCCATTGACGGGCGACCATGCCTAAAACTGAAATGGAAAACAGAGGAACCGGTTTGGGTAGATCAATGGCCGCTGACTGAATCTAAGGTCGCCATCTTGAAACAGTTAGTACAGGAGCAATTGGAACAAGGGCACTTGGTGAATACCACGAGCCCTTGGAATACACCAGTTTTTGTCATTCCAAAAAAATCTGGGAAATGGAGACTGTTGCATGATTTAAGAAAAATAAATGAAGTAATGGAAAATATGGGAGCCCTTCAATTAGGGTTACCCACGCCTACTATGATTCCACAAGGATGGAACATTTTGATTATTGATTTAAAGGATTGTTTCTTTACAATATATTTAGACCCGAAAGATGCGGAAAAATTTGCCTTTTCTATCCCCACCATAAACAAACAGGAACCCATGGAACGTTATCATTGGGTAGTTCTGCCACAAGGAATGAAAAATTCTCCAACCATATGCCAATCCTATGTATCCCAAGCTCTAAAAGGGTTTAGACAACAAAATCCAGACTTGATTACTTATCACTACATGGATGATATCTTGATAGCAGGGAAAAGAGAGTTATCCGAAAAGCTCAAAGAATTGACTACACAATTGTCTGATTTTGGTTTAAAAATAGCACCAGAAAAGGTACAAAAAATGCAACCATGGAAATATTTAGGCTGGAAGATTTTAGAAAAAACTATAGTTCCACAAAAACTGGAAATTACAGACAAGATTGAAACATTGAATGATGTGCAAAAATTACTGGGGACAATCAATTGGGTTCGAACACTGTTGGGAATAGATAATGAGCTTCTGACCCCTTTATTTGAAATGTTACGAGGCGACACTACCTTAACGGCACCTCGACAATTGACCCCTCAAGGTAAACAAGCATTACAACAGAGAGCAGATATAATATCCCAGAGTCAGGCTTTTAGGATTAAAGAAAATCTTGACATTAATCTTAGCATTTTAAACCAAGAAAAACAACCCCTCGGGATCATATATCAATGGGAGGGGAGTCACAAAGACTTGTTAATAATAGAATGGATCTTTTTAGCTCACCAGGCCCGAAAAACCATATTTTCTCGAATTGAAATGATTTCAGAATTAATTATAAAGGGGAGATGTTGGATTATTGAGATTTGTGGACAAGAACCACACACGATTGTCGTTCCTTTGACTCAAGGATATTTACAATGGTGTCTACAGAATAGCCTAACTTTACAAATTGCTTTTGCAGATTTTGAAGGAAAGATAGATATTCATCTTCCTGCACACAAAATGTTTACCTTGCTACAAAATATACAACTAGAAGAAAAAGAATTGTGTGCAGAGTTACCTACTGATGGTCCTACAATATTTACGGATGGCAGTGGAAAAACAGGAAAGGCAGTAGTAGTTTGGAAAGAAGGTCAGGTATGGAAAAAATCACGTTGTCACACGTGAAGGCTCCCCCAAGTGGTGGAACTTCAAGCTGTAATAGAAGTATTTAAAAAGTGGCAGGATGTTGAGGTCAATATTATTGCTGATTCTTTATATGTGGTAGGTGTAGTAAAACGCTTGAGATGGGCTTATTTGAAAGAAATTGATAACATCACATTGTTTGAAAAATTTAAGATGTTGCTATTTCTGTTAAACCAACGGACAAAGTGTTATTATATAATGCATGTGCGAAGTCACACCAGTTTGCCTGGATGGATCACAGAAGGGAATAAACGAGCTGATTTGCTAGCTAATCCTGTATGGACTGGGCCACCCCCCAATAAACTTCTACAGGCACGTGGAGCTCATAGTTTTTTCCACCAACCAGCGAAAGTATTAGCCAAACAGTTTCAAATTTCTATAGCAGATGCCAAAGCCATCATTCAATCCTGTGCTGAGTGCCAGAAATTATCTGGGCACGGAGATGGCGCTGTAAATCCTAGGGGTCTGTGATCCCTGCAATTGTGGCAGACTGATGTGACTCATGTACCAGCTTTTGGAAAATTGTGTTATGTTCATGTTTCTGTTGATACATATTCCTTGATGATATGGGCCACAGCACTTGCGGGCGAAACAAGTCAACATCTACAAACACACTTACGACAAGCATTTGCAGTAATGGGTGTCCCGGCCCAGATAAAAACAGATAATGGACCATGTTTTATAGCACAACGGACTCAGGAATTTTTTCAGCAATGGGGAGTTACTCATATTACTGGCATTCCTCATTCTCCCACAGGTCAAGCTATAATCGAACGTACTCATAAAGTATTAAAAGATTTTTTGGAAAAACAAAAAACAGGGGAATTAGGGGAACCTCCTTCAAATAGACTCATGAAAGCAATATATGTGATGAATTTTTTTGACCCTGCGTGGAGAGTCAGTTGTTCCCCCTGTAGTTCGGCATTTTCAAACAACGAATAGTGGGATTCAAAATATTGATAATGGGTGGAAAGTCTGGGTTAAAAATATTGAGCGTCAGCAATGGGAGGGACCTTTTAAAGTAATAACATGGGGCCGAGGTTATGCTTGTGTCATTACAGAAAATGGGCCGAAGTGGATTCCAACTAAATGGACGAAACCTTATGCTGAGATTGATATGGAACACACTGACTGTAGTAAGCAGCGTGACAGTGGCACTGGTGATTGATAACACCGTGGGACAGTAAGAATGTTTGGGTGACACTGACTAAAGCTATTAATCAAACCTCTTTTTGTGTGTCATTGGCATTACCTGAACAGTCTTTTATTCTTATGTATTTTATTAGGTATAATGTTGCTTTTGCCATGTTTAATTAACTGTATTCATAGGTTTTTGCAAAGGGCAATACAGCATGTTATTAATTGTCGAAAAACAAAAAAGGGGGAATTGTGGACACATTTAGCTAACATCGGTCGCAAGAGCATTGCGGACGCCTTTAGAAGACCTTGAACAGAATAAACAAGATGACAAAAAAAGAAAGATACCAATTAGAAGAACACAGGTGCGCATTCCACGATAAAGGGAACTTGGCACAAAGAACCTCAATTCGGCAGTTTATCTTAACCAATTAGACTGAGACAAGTTTCGCATGTTTTAGTGGGTATAACCAATTATGTCCTATGTTTATGCGTGTGTACAGAGTTAGTATAACCAATTATATCTTATGTTTATGCGCATGTACAGTGTTGATATAACCAATCATCATATTTTATGCTTGTGCGCGTGTACAGTGACTTTGCAGAATATGTGACTATAAGTATGTGTGTGTTTTAGCAATAAAGGGTCGTCTGCTGTCTGCTCTCAAGATTACAGGCGTCCATCTACTTCAATCTCCTCATCAAGCCATTCCTCTCAAGGATTGTTTGCTGTGACGAGCCACTTATCCCAGAGATGGCTTGTTTAAGCAGGACACTCCTCTGTCCAGAAGGATGATTACCAGGCCACTGAGGCATCCAGGGGAGGAATCCAGCCGGAGCCAGCAAAGAATGTGGAGACTACCATTCTCATGCAAACTGTAGTCTTTGAGATAAGGTACTGGTTTCTGGTGTTGATCACGCGAAGGTCGTGTGATAGATGAAACCTGCAGCGCATGAACAGTGCATGAACAGTATGTATGTGCATGCATCATTGAACTATGCCCTATAAAAAACCGTGGAGACAAGCCGTGGTGTGCACCCATTAACAAAGAATTGAAGACTGAGGACCAACGGGATGCTGCTGGATCCATGGTGGTGACTATCCTTGCAGCTCTATCCCAACTGCTTGCTTAATTTCTGCCTTTTCTTCCATTCTATCCTATCGCTACTATTTTCTACTTTTGATAATAAAAGCTGTTTTGGGTATACAGCATTTGACCTCATTTGTGTCTTAATCTTGCTCTTGGGATCACATTGAAACCTTCCCCGACATTGGATTGGGACACCTCCCACTACGTGCATCACTTTGCATTTCATTTTAGATTTCATCTGCTATTTTAACACATTCTGCAGTTTTGCAATTTTATAGTTGTCTTTAACGCCATGAATAGCTTAGTATTTTTTTTCCAAATCATTTCTACTATATAGAACAATACAAAGCTCTGCTTCCTGGCAAGCTCACATTTCAGAGTAATTAATTTATTTAATTCCTGGGCTCTTTTAGAACTGTTCTGTCCGTTGTCCTTGTCCACTTTACCTAGTTATTTAATAAGGTCTTCTACTATTACCTAAATTTTGGGCAAATCATTTGATGTCTCTTACAAGAAAAAAAAAATCTGTCATAGGAGGCTTCTCAAGATCTCCTGTACTAAGCCTTTGTCAAATGTTCCTTTAATCCTAGTTATCTCCCTCCAATCTCTCTAGCTGACTTCATGATCTGGAAGAGGTTTCTTAGCAGACTTTATACCTTCATACCTTTGTTCCTATTGCCCTTTTTTGGTCTTCCTCATTGCATTTTTATATGTAACTTCTGCGATTTTATAATGTTTTCTATTTTCCTCATTTGGGCAAAACTTCAGCTTTTTGAAGGATGTCTTGTCTTTTCAAGGACTGTCTTTATCCTAATACTTCACTGTGTCAGCTTTCTTTCACTTTCTAAAAAACTGCAAACTATATATTCATATTCTCCCAAATGTTTTTCTTGGGCTTCTACTAGTTGTACAAAAAAACCCAATTTATTCTTATAGAAGGATATTCTTTTTCTTCTTTACCATATCTTATAATAATGGCACTGTTTGTTCTGTCCTTCCAAATTTCCTATTTGATAAAAAATTTCTAAGTCTACTTTTCTTCAGAGATACAAAAGTTACCTAGGGGAATGCATCACTTTGAAATGTGCTCTTTCAGAACTGTCTGCCTTCCCTCACTCTTGAATTTAAAACCTCAGATATAACTCAACCTCAAAGGGTTTAAAACCTTAGCACCACCTCTTCATTTTACACATTACCTGCTTCCTTTGAGGTTCAAATAAAGTTTATCCCTCTAAAAAGAATTCTTCTGTTCTAGAAGCATAAATGCCTCATTCTTGCACTATTTTCTCATCCACATGATGAAACTTTGGCCCTCTGCTTCTCCTTGCAGTTTTGCATGCAATATGGGAAGCACTTGAGAGAATACCACAGCAGAGATGGAGTATTACTTATACAACTTTTGTAATCTTTTTCTGGAAGTGTTCACGCTTTCCCCATCTCATCATATACTCATTTGAATAAAGGATAGCAATAACACCATTTCAGAATAACACAGCCACTTTTTCTTTCTGTTATAACCACATCTGTTTGTTAGAATTTACTGATGCAGTTCTAGTGCACAAAATTAATATTTGATACCTTAATTTAAAAATAGCATATTCTCTGTATAAAAGTCAGCACATGCTATCCCTTTTAAAAATGTTTTTAACTACTATAAAGCATCAGTAATTGTTTGCTTTCCGTCTTCCACCCATGCCATGCATTCACATTATGACTTTACAGAGCAACTCAGTGTCCCCTTCTTTATGCTGGGTTTTGTTTCTTTTACAGGCAGCACTAACATTCACCCGTGCCTCACAGTACTATCATTTCTTCATATTCTATGCTTTCCCAAGACCATCATAATTCCCCCCTTTCTGTTCACATTTGCTACTGCATATATTTCCTATTTTTCAGAGTTCAAGTTTATTAAAAATGAATCCCTGCTACTCAAATTTATGCTATTATCATTTCAGGGCATTTCCAGAGGAATGTGTCCAGATTGAAGTGGTAGTGAGGCAGTCAAACTAAGATTTTGGCTCCATGTCAAAACATATAACACACTGCATACAAATGACTGTTTAGATAAAGCTGTGTGATCCGAGTGACAAACCCTTGAAACTTGCTATGCAATGCTAACAGTCGTACCATTTAAGGCAGATGTTTGCAAGTATAAATTCTTTATACAGGTGAGAGCTGGGAACAGATGAAAAGATTTGTAAAAAGCTAGAAAGAAAACCTTTAAGGATGATAATTTTCTAAGTCACATTTGGATAGAATTTTGTCATGCAGGGATGGAATAAAATGAAAGCTGGCAAATCTAGAAGTAAATTGAGAAAACAATCTTGTTGGCTATGATATTAGTATTATTTTGTCTAATAGTGAAATACATAGTTAGGAGACATTGTATGCTAGACAGACTCTTTAACATGTTTGCTCCAGAGAAATCTCCTGCTTTATAGTCCTGTCACATGCCAATGACTGTCAAGGTCAAATTGCTAATCCCTAGTTTGTGAACTATAAACATAAAAATAATAGTGACAAGGATCTTGGCTTTCATAAAATAATATACACATGTATCTTTCGATGATCTTACATAATTTATTTAAATTATAACAAAAATGAGAAGCATGTTACTCTGAAATAACTTGCAGTGACTGAAAATGAGCTGTCCTCAGCTTCCACAAACTTGAATTTGAAAGGTTATTATTTTATAAGATTAGACTGAGAAGGTATATGTTACGGATGCATGCATAACTAAATCCAACAGGTGTTAAAACTCAGATTTATTCTTCAGTAAAAAGTTAGTTAGAACTCCGGTAACATCTAATAAAACCACAGGCTCAATGATGTAAAGAGAATTAATACTACACAGCCGACTCAAGAATCCCCAAGATTTAAAGTGATGGCTCCAAAACGCGCGTATCACTCACCTAAAAGCTGAGGGCTCTCTCCCTCAAGGAGTTACCTCAGGCGGTGCCCCAACCCAAGGAGTCCCCGACTGCAGACCCGCTGCTCCGAGGAGGACTGCCAACATGTCCTCTGGCGGGACCCCGTTTATACCCCTGTCAAATCTGACCTGTGGTCATTTCATCCCTATTGGCCAAGAAGGCCACCTCAGTGTACCTGGCACATCTCGATTGGCCAGTTCAAATTTCAACCTGCGGCCTCTAGGGTTTAGGGTTTTTTTTTTCCTTCCCCTTCTCCCTGCCTGGAGAAGTTTTGTTTCCTGCTGGCGGGATGGGGGGGGGGGGGGGGGGGGGAAGTGTACTGCCACACAATCCACCCCGTGACCACAGTCATGATTCAACTAGTTTCCTTGGAGTGGTGGTACAGTCACCTCTTGCCTCCAAAGTTAAAAGGGGGTGCAGTCTGATGAATTTGACGCTCATTGTTGGTCATCATTCCCTTCTGGTCTAGAACTGAAGTGGAATATTGAACACAGGAATATCCAGTGTATGGACAGGTTTTAAGGGAGTATACTTAATCGTTAGTACAGGCTTCACTACCAAGCGTTTGATAGAACTTATTGCAATACAGATTACAGTAGTCATAACTACAAGCATTATTAAAGATTAGAGAAGGCTGGTTGCCCACCCCATGAAAGAAAATCTGAACATATCAAAACTTTTCCCAACCAGTTGGTCCCTGGTGCAAAAGTAATTGCCTCCGAGTCTCTTGCTGTATTCGCTCGTCGATTTAGTCTTGAAGCCACATTGACACATTTGGAGTGAACACAGCAGTTGTCCATTGACATGTTCAAAACTTTACATATACCCTTCTCTTTCTTTGGCATCTAATCCAATACAGCCCACTTTGGATAGTCATTTTACCAATATGTTATAACCGATTGTTTGAGAGTCCCCGAATTGTTAGATGTAGCGTTGGCTAAGGTTGATAGCTGTAAACTCAGTTCTAGAGAGCTCTGTTGGTGTTTTCTTGGGTATCATACATAGTCACCCCTATGGAATTTCAGGGCATGATGTAGTACTGTTCCAACTATACCCCGTGATCTCATGGGCTAGTTGGAGGGTATAGTCGCATCTGGTGACCAACTATAAACAACATGAGTATAACCTCCTTCCCCCATATAATCTGAAACTCCAGCTATAATTGTTGCATTGTTCCCATGTGAGCTCAAGGGCTCACGATACTGATGTCCATCATTTTTGCCACGACATTATCATCCAGATCTTCGCCATCCACACCTGCCACCGTCATCACTGTCAGTAAAAGGACTGGAATGACTCGTTCCTTCCTGGTCCTGTAAGAAAGCACAAAATAGGCCTCGGTCTTAAAACCAGGTCACAGGGTTAGAAGTCTGGGATTATCCACCAGGCACTGATGCAGTGAGTCTTTCCACTGCCATCCAAGGCTTCCCAGGCATACAAGCCTCTGGGTTTTGCTAAGGTCATAGGAACAATGCCAATGGAGGGCAGTTTCACCATGACAGGTTGGCCCACATATGTATCCCGTGGGAACTGGTGTCTCTGATCGTCTGGTATAAAGTCCAGTAGGACAAAATGCTCGAATTTTTGGACTTCCATAATTTCCCCATCGGTTATTAACAGTAAAAACTGCCTGTGGTAATCGTGTGTCCCAGTTATGGCATGAGACATCAGCATGTTTTTTAATCAAGCCATTGGTTCGCTCAACTATACCATTGGCTTGGGGGTAATATGGGGTGTGAAACACCCATTTGATGCCTTCCCCTAGCGTCCAGTCTTGTACTACTGTAGCTGTGAAATGTGATCCATTATCACGTTGAATACATTCAGGAATAGGTAGAATACAAAACCATTCTCCCAAAACCTGGACTGTCTGGTCTCCAGTAGCTGTGCCAACAGCCGTTGCCATAGACAATCCTGATACTACCTCCACTCCTGCCAAAATATATTTCCTCCCATGGGATGGTCTCAAAGGACAAATGTAATCAACCTGCCACGTGCTCCAAAGAGCCTTGCCTTGTCTGATATGCTGGGCCAGGGCTTGATTTGGGTGATCAGCCTTAAGCCTTATTCAGCATTGCAGGCAAGCTGTGAGAATTGCTTCACAGGTTTTCATAGACACTGGCCAACCCCAAGATCGGCATTCATAATAGAGATCTGCTTTCCCTGAGCGGCCTCGTTTGATATGCAACCATTCAGCTAGTCTATCCCAATCTTCCTTCTCACTGGTGACCATTCTGATTTGGGCCAGGTGGTCCACCTGTTGATTCCATTTCGCAGCTGGGGTTCCATCCCAAGCATGTCCCTTCACCTTTAAAGGTCGGGATCTCCCTATTGCCAGGAGACATTGCCAGTCTTCTGTCCTCCACACTTTCGCATGACCTACTTCCCACTTACTAGATTCCCACTGACATATCCACTCTGTAGCACCCTTAAAGGTTGCGTAAGAGTCAGTATAGACGATGGTAGCACCATTCTCTACAGCCAGTAATAAAGCCCGTAGTTCTCCTACTTGTGCACTACCTTCACCCTCTTCCTCGACTTTCTTCCCAGTACCAATCTCCAATGCCACTGCTTTATATTGCCATTTTGATCCCACTCGACGGGCAGATGCATCAGTGAGCCACACTCCCTGCACATCTGAGCCTGCCATGAATTCGGGTGCCTCCTCAATTGGCGAAGGTTTATACGGTTGACCCAGCAAGGCTAGGTCACGGTTCACAGGTTGCTGTAGTTTGAAAACCTTAGCCGGACCCTCCTTTAGTGGGAGCAATTGGCTTATCCCTTCTAGGTCTGCATACCATTTCCTAACTGTGGCCTTTTGGGCTACTCCCTCCAGAGGAGGTGACCCATTGAGGATTGAATTTAAGAGAGGGAAAGGAACCTGTACTATAACATCCTGTGAGGTACACAGCTTTTCAGCCTCCTTAACTGCTCTAGTGAGGGAAAGAATCCCCTTCTCCCAATCTGAATATCTTTGCTCAGTCTCTTTAAATGAAATGGAAGAGAATAAAGGCCTGGCTGGTCTTTGTGGTCCCTTTTGAAACACACCACAGTATGAGGCATGTTCAGCAAATCCCCATTCCACCCTTAGTGGATCTCGTGGGTGCAATGGACCTAGTCTCTGATAAGCCTTAAGCTCATCTTTCAGAGTGTTAAGGGCTTCTGTATGCTGCAAAGTCCAATCCCATTTTCTGTTTTTTTCGGAGCAAGTCATAAAGAGGGCGGGCAATCACTGAAAACCCTGGTATATGTTTTCTCCAGTAGCCCAAAGTACCTAACAGCTGTTGTAATTCTGTTTTATTGCCTGGAGTCTGTCCTTTTTCAATAGCTGATAGAGTGTCATCAGTTACCGCAACTGCTCCAGCTATCCACCATGCCCCCAGGAATTTGACTTCTTGTCCAGGACCCTGACATTTAGAAGATGGAACATCTAGCCCATTCTTGACTAACAGATTCCAGATGGCCTCAGCCACTTGCCCTACCTGTTCCTTGTTATCCCCACTGACTAGGATAACATCTACATATTGATATATGTGATCACCTGATGGTACTTCCACAGCATCAAGGAGCTTGGCTAAAGCATTGTGGGCAATAGTGGGGGAATGTGTATATAAGGCTCTTTTTATCAGCAGATCATTGGCAGGTATTCACCATGCAGATTGGGCGGCCTGAACCCCAAACTACAGCTTCTAGTTTTTTAGCCCTTCCAGTTCCTCTCGCAGTGCCGCGAAAGGGTCCCGTTTCTCTTCCCGAGGGGGCGGGGTTGCTGGCGCTTCCCTTGGGTCTCTAGCTTTCCCCTCCAGCAATCCCACCCCCGGATGCCGCCGGCGGACTGCCCGTGCAGCACGGCTCGGGCTGCCCCCAGTGCCGGTGCCTTCCGCCAGAGAGCGTCCCTTCCGGGATCGTAGTTCCGACCCGACCGACCCCGAGTTCGAGACCGCTCGGGGCGGGGTTTACAACCGGCTGGGCGGACCTTCCTGCTGCCCTCCGTTAACTCCGACAGTCCCTTTTCCCGGATAGTAACAGATTCTCCTCTCTCCTTGGGGTCCACACCCCCAGCCCAGTAAGCTACTCCGGACGTTATCGACTGATCACCTTCCGGTCCATCACTCAGAAACACTCCCTGTCCCCAGTAACCTCTCGCTTCATCATCACTCAACAGTATCCAATCCTCCCCCGTTAGAGAAACTCTCCACAAATACTCAGGTTCGGTTTCGCCCGGCTTGCGCGAAAACTTAGCTTGCAACTCGCCGAGTTCGGGTCCCGACCAAGGGGCCGTGCAAACAGCGCTCCGGGGGCTCCCACCATGCAGACCCGTGTGCCTTTCTGTTTTAATAAGGGGTCACACGTTCCTTTCCTCCAAGTCCACTTTCAGACAATCTATTTCCCCTTGCCTTTTAGCAGAATCACTCTTTCGGTTCTGTGCTTGAATCAAGCAGGCGCCCAGGAGGGCACGCACACTGCCTTTGCTGTCTCGACTACTTCCGCGGCATAGTTCTACTCTCTCCACGACCGCTGCCAGGTCGGACCAATTCTCCTTCGCCCATTCCAGACCTGGGGGAGATGGGCTGCAGCCGCGCCTCCGTAATAATTCCTCTATTAACACCATCCTGCCAACTACGCCAATTTAAAATGTTACAGATGCAGGACTAACCAAATCCAGCAGGTGTTAAAACTCAGATTTATTCTTCAGTAATAGTTAGTTAGAAGTCCGGTAACATCTAATAAAACCACAGGCTCAATGATGTAAAGAGAATTAATACTACACAGCCGACTCAAGAATCCCCAAGATTTAAAGTGATGGCTCCAAAAGGCGCGTATCACTCACCTAAAAGCTGAGGGCTCTCTCCCTCGAGGAGTTACCTCGGGCGGTGCCCCAACCCAAGGAGTCCCCGACTGCAGACCCACTGCTCCGAGGAGGACTGCCAACATGTCCTCTGGCGGGACCCCGTTTATACCCCTGTCAAATCTGACCTGTGGTCATTTCATCCCTATTGGCCAAGAAGGTCACCTCAGTGTACCTGGCACATCTCGATTGGCCAGTTCAAATTTCAACCTGCGCCTCTAGGGTTTAGGTTTTTTTTTTTCCTTCCCCTTCTCCCTGCCTGGAGAAGTTTCATTTCCTGCTGGTGGGATGGGGGGGGGCGGGGGGAAGTGTACTGCCACAGTATACAAAATACAACTTTATGTCATTTTTCCTTTGGCTGGATTTAATTGAAGGTGATTGGAGCTAAAATTAAATTTGTTTAAACTGCTGTTCAATATTTTAAAAATATACATAATTTTTGATATAAATACTAGGTTTTCATTACATAAATTTAATTTACTTTTTATTATGTTTATAGTCTGTCAATGGAAGACAACTTCCTTATGTAAGAGGAGTTAATATGATCTAAACCAGAAACAAACAGAAGAATCTTCACAGTATAGCTAAAATACAGTTTTCTGATTACACAGTCTATTTGCTACAGAAAAAAAAATATTTGGACAAAGTGCAAAAGAAAGGAGTAAAAGAAAAAAACACAAATGAGAAATCCAAGAAGAAAGTTGTATCTAAGTCCAAAGTCTAGTGTAATATTTTGAAATTTCCTCCCTCTTTGTATCCAACAGGACAACAGCTTTCACAGATACAGCTAACACTGGCTTCATGATATCTTAACTTTTCTAATCTCCACTGCTGCAGATAAAATTTCTCTTAGCCCATGACAAAATCCAGTACAAGCATTTGATTTTGCATACAGAAAAAATACATAGAATCATAGAATCATTTCGGTTGGAAAAGACCTTCAAGATCATCAAGTCCAACCATTAACCATGCCCCCTAAACCATGCCCTGGAGTACCCTGTCCACTCGCTTTTTGAATACCTCCAGGGATGGTGACTCAACCACTTCCCTGGGCAGCCCATTCCAATGTTTGACAACCCTCTCAGTAAAAAAATTTTTCCTACTATCTAACCTAAATCTCCCTTGCCTCAACTTGAGGCCATTTCCTCTTGTCCTATCTCCAGACACCTGACAGAAGAGACCAACACCCACCTCACTACAACCCCCTTTCAGGTAGTTGTAGAGAGCGATAAGGTCTCCCCTCAGCCTCCTCTTTTCTAGACTGAACAACCCCAGATCCCTCAGCCGCTCCTCATAAGACTTGTGCTCAAGGCCCCTCACCAACTTGGTTGCCCTTCTCTGGACACGCTCAAGCAGCTCAATGTCTTTCCTGTAGTGAGGGGCCCAAAACTGAACACAGTACTCGAGGTGCGGCCTCACCAGTGCCGAGTACAGGGGAACAACCACCTCCCTGTTCCTGCTGGCCACACTGTTCCTGATACAGGCCAGGATGCGATTGGCCTTCTTGGCCACCTGGGCACACTGCTGGCTCATATTCAGCCAGCTGTCAACCAGCACCCCCAGGTCTTTCTCTGCTGGGCAACTTTCCAGCCACTCTTCCCCAAGCCTGTAGCGCTGCATGGGGTTGCTGTGACCGAAGTGCAGGACCCGGCACTTGGCCGTGTTAAACTTCATACAATTGGCCTCAGCCCATCGATCCAGCCTGTCCAGATCTCTTTGTAGAGCCTCCCTACCCTCAAGCAGATCGACCCTGCCTCCCAACTTGGTGTCGTCTGCAAACTTGCTGAGGGTGCACTCAATCCCCTCATCCAAATCATCAATAAAGATATTAAACAGAACAGGGCCCAACACCGAGCCCTGGGGAACACCAATCGTGACCCACCGCCAACTGGATTTCACCCCATTCACCACTACCCTCTGGGCTCGGCCATCCAGCCAGTTTTTCACCCAGTGAATAGTGCACTTATCCAGGCCACGAGACGCCAGCTTCTCAAGGAGTATGCCATGAGAGACAGTGACAAAGGCCTTGCTGAAGTCTAGGAAAATAACATCGACAGCCTTTCCCTCATCCACTAGGCGGGTCACCTGGTCATAGAAGGAGATCAGGTTGGTCAAGCAGGACCTGCCTTTCGTAAACCCATGCTGACCGGGCCTGATCCCCCTCTTATCCTGGAGCTGCCGTGTGAGTGCTCTCAAGACAAACCGTTCCATAATCTTTCCCGGTACCGAGGTCAGGCTGACAGGCCTGTAGTTCCCCAGATCCTCCCTCCGACCCTTCTTATAAATGGGAGTCACATTGGCAAGCCTCCAGTCCTCTGGGACCTCCCCTGTTGACCAGGAACGTTGATAGATGATAGAGAGTGGCTTGGCAAGGACCTCTGCCAGTTCCCTCAGTACTCTTGGATGGATCCCATCAGGTCCCATAGATTTGTGAGTGTCCAGATGGCGTAACAGGTCCCTAACTAATTCCTCCTGGATTAAGGGGGGTATGTTATGCTCTTCATCCTTACCTTCCAGCTCATGGGGTGCGGTACCCTGAGGATGATTGGACTCACTATTAAAGACTGAGGCAAAGAAGGCATTAAGTACCTCGGCCTTTTCCTCATCACTGGTTGCTACGTTCCCTTCTGTATCCATTAAAGGATAGATATTCTCCTTGGGATTCTTTTTACTGTTAACATATTTGTAAAAACATTTTTTGTTGTCCCTTACGATATTGGCCAGATTTAGTTCTAGCTGAGCTTTCGCCTTTCTAATTTTCTCTCTGTATGATCTAACAAGATCCCTGTACTCCTCCCAAGTTGCCCGCCCTTTCCTCCAGAGATGATAAACTCTCCTTTTTTTCTTAAGTCCTAGCAAAAGCTCCCCATTCAGCCAGGCCGGTCGTTTTCCTCGGCAGTTTGACTTGCGGCACATGGGAATAGCCTGGTCCTGAGCCATTAAGATTTCCTTTTTAAAGAATGTCCATCCCTCCTGGACCCCTTTGCCCTTCAGGACCGTCTCCCAAGGGACTCTCTCAACCAGTGCCTTGAAGAGGCCAAAGTTAGCCCTCCGGAAGTCCATAGTGGTGGTTTTGCTGACCACCTTCCTTGCCTCACCAAGAATTGAAAATTCTACCATTTCATGGTCACTAAACCCAAGACGGCCTCCAACCATCACACCTCCCACCAGTCCTTCCCTGTTCGTAAACAACAGGCCTAGCAAGGCTCCTCCCCTGGTTGGCTCACCCACCAGCTGTGTCAAGAAGTTATCTTCCACACACTCCAGGAACCTCCTAGATTGTTTACTCACTGCTGTGTTGTATTTCCAGCAGATGTCTGGAAAGTTAAAGTCCCCCACAAGGACAAGGGCACACAATTCTGAGACTACTGCCAGCCGCTTGTAGAACGATTCATCCGTCTCTTCAACCTGGTCAGGCGGTCTATAACAGACTCCCAGCACAATATCTGTCTTATTGGCTTTCCCTCTCACCCTCACCCATAAGCACTCCACCTTGTCATCAGAATCGTGTAGCTCTGAACAGTCAAAACATTCCCTAACATAAAGAGCCACCCCACCACCTCTTCTACCTTGCCTGTCCCTTCTGAAGAGCTTGTAGCCATCCATTGCAGCACTCCAGTCATGGGAGTCGTCCCACCATGTTTCCATGATGGCGACTAAGTCATATCTATCCTGCTGCACAATGGCTTCCAGCTCCTCCTGTTTATTGCCCATGCTGTGTGCGTTGGCATAGATGCATTTGAGCTGGGTCATCGAATCCACCCCTAACATCGGCACGCTACCCCCAGGCTCATCTCTGGTGCACCTAGTTTTATCCCTTGCCCCCTTCGAACCTAGTTTAAAGCCCTTTCTATGAGCCCTGCCATCTCATGAGCAAGGATTCTCTTACCCCTTTGAGACAGCTGGACACCATCTGTCGCTAGCAAGCCCAGTGCTGTGTAAGTCTCCCCATGATCAAAAACCCCAAAATTCCACCTATGGCACCAGCCTCTGAGCCACGTATTGACCAGGTGTGTTTTCCTGTTCCTTTCAGTGTATTTCCCTGCCACTGAAGGGATTGAGGAAAACACTACCTGTGCTCCTGATCTTTCTACTAATCGTCCCAGTGCCCTGAAATCCCTTTTGATTGCCTTTGGATTCCTCTCTGCAATCTCATCACTGCCAACCTGCACAACTAGCAATGGGTAATAATCAGAGGTCCGAACCAGACCAGGGAGTTTCCTGGTAATGTCTTTTACCCGGGCCCCAGGGAGGCAGCAGACTTCCCGGTGGGATGGGTCAGGTCTGCATATCGGGCCCTCTGTCCCCCTTAAGAGGGAGTCGCCTACAACAATTACCCTCCTTTTTCTTTTTTCAGAGGATATGAGAATGCGTGGGGATGCCCGACTGGGCTTAGGCACCTCCCTAGATAGGGCTTCATCTACACCCTGATCTTCACTGGCCTGGTCCTCAAGTTCCAGAGCCCCATACCTGTTGTGTAGGGGCAACTGGGAAGGTGAGGGAGACCGGGAGCGGATTTGCCTGCCTCCCCGAGCAGGGACCTGTATCCATTCCCCTCCATCTCTTAGGTCCCCTCCTGCCTGGTGGCAGGAGGGCAGGGGAACCTCCGCTTCTTGCGGAGCCTCCATCTGCTGCCCCTGCCTCAGGGATGGTAGGGTGTGGGCCCACCAATCTATCTCCCTCTCACGCTCCCTGATACTCCTCAACCTTTCCACTTCCTCCTTCAGCTCTACCACCAGGCTGAGCAAATCACTCACCTGGTCACACCTCACACAAGAGGTGTCCCCGCTGACCTCCATCATTTCTGACAGACTCAGGCACTCCCTGCAGCCAGAGACCTGGACAGCTGCACGTTTACGTGGGACCTCTGTCTGCAATGCCATATTTTTCCTAACAATGGCTTTCCCCCGAGTGGCAACCATACCTGGGTCTCCCTCTGGGCCGACACCCACCACTTGAGCAGCCTGCTCGAGCTGGGAAGAGGGGGGGGCTGCGCCCTACCTGCACGAACTGCCTGCGCAAACTGCCGCGGCGCTCCTGGTCGCCGGCGCTCCTCGGGGCCGTTCAAATCTCCCGCGGTTGCCCCTGGCAACGCCCAGGCCGCGTCAGCCTCTCCCGCGAGAGCCGCCGGCTCCGGCCGGGTCCCTCTGCCCTTCCCCGGCGCTCCCGGGCCTCGGGAACCTCCCAGTCCGCCTCAATCTAGCGCTTAGCCGCCGACTTACCGTCGCCTCTGCTGGCCTCGCCGCTGACATCTAAAGATTTATCTCTGCAAGCCCAGGAAAGGCTCAAACACCTTGTGTTTGATTGGATTTTTCTTCCTCCTCTTTTCTGCCAGAAGAAAGAGAGCAATTGAGAAACATACAGAAGACTCAGTTTTGCTGTCTTAGTTAAAAATTTTGCCTGCTTATTTTGGAGTTTTGATTCTGGGAAGAAAAATAAAAAGTCATTCCATGTATAAGGTATACCAAAATAATCACAGAAGCCATGAGAAATCAAAGCCATCACAGAAATTAAAGCAAAAAAAAAGCCACAAGTTACCTACTTTTTATCTAAAAAGGAAAGAGTATCAAGAAAATGCATGCTGTGTCAGTTTGCAAGAGGACTTCAAGGTCCTTAATTTCAGCATTGAAAAATCCTTCTTAGCTACAAATTAGGTGCCCATGTTCTCCCACAAACGGTTCATTTACCCAGTGTGCAAGCCAATAACACACAGAATCGAGGTATTTTCAAATTAATTTCATTGATGCACATGAATGGGTGCCTGTCTCAAGACAGCACACCCTTGTCCCAAAAATTCTCACATTTATACGCTCAACTAATACATATTCATTGGTATTTTCCTTAATGATTGGTTCTTTCTTCTTTGCCCCTCATGTAAATTAGTGCGCAGACTCTGTCTTCTTCCTTCATTGTCTTCTTTTGAGCAGGTGCTATCATTTGAGTAGGTGGTCAATGAGTTGGTTGTCGCAATCTCCCCCTGTAGGAATTACCTTTTGCCTACTTCTTCCCTAATCTTGGCAGTTCCAAGTGGTTCTTCAAGGTTTGTTGATCAGACCACAATCCATTACCTTTTCTGACATAAGCATTCTACCTATTTACAAAGCCCCATTGTCTAGCAGTTACTTCCTAAACCCTAAATCATGTCTAGTTATTGTTTCCCTATTTTAAATATTAACTGATGGGGGGGGCTGTACACAGAACTTTAGCAGCTTGCTGGTTATTTCAATCATGTTATACATATTAATTGATAACACTATCACTACATGCCCTTGTAAAAAGTCCCTCTCCAGCTTTCTTGTAGGCCCCCTTTAGGTACTGTAAGGCTGCTATAAGGTCTCCCCAGAGCCACCTTTTCTGGAGCCTGAACAACCCCAACTCTCTCAGCCTGTCTTCATAGACATATTTATTATTTAGCTGAAGCAAGTGGCAGAGTTTTAGAAAACAAATGAAAAGATCAAGTAGTGTGCTGGAGACTTGCTCGTGCATTGAGATGAGTGGGTTTCTTAGGAAGGAAAACTAGAGGTTTTGATCTGTCACAGGTCATGATGTTCTCCTGTTGGGGAGGGAAACTTCACCTGTATGTGTGTATATCTGCATGACTATATTTGGCTCTTAGTATCATATTGACACTTAAGAGTTCATTTTCTGTTGTGGCAGAGGTGGCCTTCAGAGATTCTCAAAATCTTAGTCATTTTAAAACAGTACGTTATGCTAGCAAAACTATGCTAGTGTGGATGAAGGCTAACCTAGGAAAATATTTCTTGTACCCATACGAGTTGTATAAGTGATATGCCTGGCCATGAGGGAAATAAACCATACCTGCAATTTTGCTGGTATGATTGAGTCTACATTAGGAGATTTTACTAGAACAGCTCTGTTGGCCAGAAATTGCATTTTATCTCATCTTTGGCTGACAGAGCTAAAGGAAAAAAAAATGTGTACAGAGATGTACCTGGTCCAAATGATAATATAAATCTTTCAACTGCCTGATCCTGGAGCATATCATTTTCCCTTTAATTCTACTCTTCCATGATTACTGCTATGCACTTACCCAGAGGCTGATGAGTGCTGCTTTTCAAAGCTGCCATGCCATGCCATCATCAATTGCTAGGGCTTTTGCTTACTTATTATTATAATACAAAGACCAATTTGTCAAACTGTGACAGCTATATGAAAGTACCCAACTGCTTGTTTAAGCATCCTTAGGCACCTGGATTTGAAAATTACTCTAGCTGACCTTCTTCCCCTAAATTTAGCATATGTCTGCTGGTTTGAATAGTATATAAGTTAACAGATACCCCTCAGATTGAGAAACTGGCTAAAAATACCCAATAAGGCTTATTTCATTATTACAAACAATACTGCCAATATCTACTTAAATATCTGTGGCAAAAAGCCCTGCCTCAGGAGTCTGTAATCTTCTGTAATTTGGGGGTTTGGCATGTACTGTTCTTGGATATGCTTGTTGTATGGTTCAGGGTAACTGTATGTATTGTATGATTTAGAATGTTTGCAACTTTTATACACTGAAGCAGTGGCTTATATCTGGATGTTGTACAACTTGCAAAGACCTTGATGCTAACTAGATAAATTAACTTCCTTTCAGTATAACAGCTGGTATTTGGATGGTCAAGAGGTAAAACATCGACTATGAAACTTGCAAAACACTTCTGATTTAGTCATAGAGTCACCATGAACAAGAATACCTGTACTCTACATGGGAGGAGCAAAAGTGTAAGCAAGCAGAAGGTTTTATTTTCCTTGCTTCTATTTTTATGATCAGTATTCTTCCATACCATTTATGTGTTATGTTAGCCTTTCAAATACCACTTTCTGAGTAGGATAGCAACTGTGATAAGATCTTTGTTAGTCTTACCCTATTCTTGTATCTGTATCCTAAATAAATATATATGTGTAACTGTCGTGGTTTAAGCCCAGCCAGCAACAAAGCACCACAAAGCCGCTCGCTCACTCCTCCCCACCCCGGCCACAGTGGGATGAGGAGGAGAAAATATAAAGAAAAGCTTGTGGGTCGAGACAAGGACAGGGAGGGATCACTCACCACTTATGGTCACAGGCAAAAGACAGGCTCAACTTGGGGAAGAAACAAAATCAATTTAATTTACTACAAATCAAATCAAAACAAGGATAATGAGAAGTAAAACCAAACCTTAGAACACCTTCCCCCCACCCCTCCCTCCTTCCTGCTGAGTTCTCTTTACCTCCTCCCCCCAGCGGCGCAGGGGGATGGGGAATGGGGGTTGGGGTCAGTTCATCACACATTGTCTCTGCCGCTCCTTCCACCTCAGGGGGAGGACTCCTCACTCTTCCCCTGCTCCAGCATGGGGTCCCTCCCACGGGCTGCAGTCCTTCACGAACTCCTCTGGCATGGGTCCTTTCCGCAGGCCGATCTTCAGTCACAGGCTGCTGCAGCGCGGGCTTTCCCATGGAGTCACAGCCATCTTTGGGGGGCATCCAACTGTTCCGGTGTGGGGTCCTCCACAGGCTGCAGGTGAGCATCTGCTCCACCGTTCACCTCCATGGGCTGCAGGGGGACAGCCTGCCATCTCACCATGGGCTGCAGGGGCATCACCCCCTCCGGCACACCTACTCCCCCATCCTCCTTCAACGACCTTGGTATCTGCATAGGTGTTTCACATTCCACTCTCCTCACCCCACTGCAGGTTCCCCTTCTTAAATATGTTATCGCAGAGGCGCTACCACCATCGCTGATTAGGTCGGCCTTGGCCAGAGGCGGGTCCGACTTGGAGCTGGGGAAGCTTCTAGCAGCTTCTGACAGGAGCCACCCCTGCAGCCCCTCCCCCACTACCAAAACCCCGCCACACAAACCCAAAACAGCTATATACTTTGTTTCCTTGTGACACATGCAATATATCTCATATTCTACCTGTGTATACATGCATGTCTGTTCAGATACATATACATCCTAGAAATGTGGAGGGCATGTGCTATGAAGCACAGGAATCCCTGTCCCAATCCAATGTCGGGGAAGGTTTCGATATGATCCCAAGAGTGAGATTAAGACACAAACGAGGTCAAATGCTGTATACCCAAAACAGCTTTTATTATCAAAAGCATCAAAAGTAGAAAATAGTAGCGATAGGATAGAATGGAAGAAAAAGGCAGAAATCAAGCAAGCAGTCGGGATAGAGTTGCAAGGATAGTCACCACCATGGATCCAGCGGCGTCCCATTGGTCCTCAGTATTCAATTCTTCTGTGGTGGGTGCACACCACAGCTTGTCTCCACGGATTTTTATAGGGCATAGTTCAATGATGCATGCACATACATACTGTTCATGCACTGTTCACACGCTGCAGGTTTCGTCTATCCCACAACCTTCGTGTGATCAACACCAGAAACCAGTATCTTATCTCAAAGACTACAGTTTCCATGACAATGGTAGTCTCCACATTCCTGCATGCTTCATCGGCTCCGGCCTGTTTCCTCCCCTGGATGCCTCAGTGGCCTGGTAATCATCCTTATGGACAGAGGAGTGTCCTGCTTAGGCCATCTCAGAGACAAAGGGCTCGAGATAAGCAGTTCACAATTCAGTCTCTCACGTCAAATAATCCTTGAGATGAATGGCTTGAGATGACAGTCCAGTCTCACACCTAACAATCTTTGAGACAAACAGCTCAAGATAACAATTCAGTCTCTCACAAGCCCTTAATGAATAAACCAATGATCAACTTTCCTTAAATGAATATGTAGTTCCATTATTCAGAAAAATTTCAAATACAGTCCTGAAAACAGCTAATAGCAAACTTGCTTTTCTACAAAATATTAGGTTTCTCTCACCCAGTGCACTGCATTCAGAGTAACTTGAGTTTGGTTACCTTACATAGCATCTCATATGGAAAACTGCAAACTCTCCTCCTGCCAGCCTTTGAACAGGGAAGCTGCATGTTCTGTAGACTCTGGGCAGATGCTTCTGGTGGCTTGAGGCTGGGAAACCTAGAAACATCTGTGAAAGTGCTCCTTAAATCTTCAGGTTCTTGCCTATTTCCTTCAGCACTGCAGGATCTGGGAAAATCTGGTTTGTCCAATTTTTTTTTATCTATTTCTACTTTTTACTTTGATATGATTCAGACCAAAATCCAGCTTCAAAAAAGGAAGAAAATTTCCCAAGTTCTGGGGAAGTTCTGCTTTTCATTCAATTCCTTTAATGATTATATTTAGCAAACTGGTTTCTGGAATTTTTATTTTATCCATATTGAATTAGTGCTAATTTATTCAGTAACACTTCTGTAGAGTTAAATCAATCTACATGTGGATTTTAAAGCACTTGACAATATCGTTCTCTCATTTCTGGTTTCAGAGAAAAAGGATCTTCAACAAGTTTCAAAGAACATGTCTTTTGATATATCTTCAATACAGTTTGAGAACACAGTTAACAGAAAGTGACAAGCAGCATTATTTTTAGCCAAGCCTCTGCAGCAAAAGACCCCATAAAGTGCTGGTCTCTTCCTTCAGAGCTGGGGCTGGGTTCATGTAAATGTTTTGATTTTCAAAATGGATCTAGGAAACAAACCTGTTTCCAAGATTTTTGATGAAACTTTTGGGATGGTTACAGCTGATGCTTTGTAGATCTTGAATAAGATTTCCAAAAGACCAAATGAGACCCTATGAGGTGTTTGTCCCATGTCCCTGTTGTTACAGATGCACGACTAACCAAATCCAACAGGTGTTAAGACTCAGATTTATTCTTCAGCAAAAGTTAGTTAGAAGTCTGGTAACATTTTATAAAACCACAGGCTCAATGATGTAAAGAGAATTAATACTACAGGGCCGACTTAAGAATCCCCAAGATTTAAAGTGATGGCTCAAAATGCGCGTATCACTCACCTAAAAGCTGAGGGCTCTCTCCCTCGAGGAGTTACCTCGGGCGGTAACTCCTTACCCAAGAAGGAGTCCCTGACTGCAGACCTGCTGCTCCAAGGAGGACTGCCAATGTGTCCTCCGGCGGGACCCCGTTTATACCCCTGTTGAATCTGACCTGTGGTCATTTCATCCCTATTGGCCAGGAGGGTCACCTCAGTGTACCTGGCGCATCTCGATTGGCCAGTTCAAATTTCAACCTGCAGCCTCCAGGGTTTCCTTCCCCTTCTCCCTGCCTGGAGAAGTTTTGTTTCCTGCTGGTGGGATTGGGGGGGGGGGGAGTGTACTGCCACACCTGTACAGAGAGAGCTCAGAGGGAACAAAATGGTGCAGTTTGTCCTTCTATACTCTACTTCTGTTATTTGTATTTTTCACATTTAAATATGCAAAATGACCAGAAATTTTCCAGTTTCTCCCTTTTGTCTCTTCATAGAACCAATTAAAATTGTCCCAGCCCACCAGACTTTCAGTAAGTCCTAACAAAAATAGCTTATTATTTTGGTGCCTCCATGTGGTGGAAAGACACTTAACTGCAAGGTTCAAGCAAACGACTTGAACTTCACTCGCAGACTAAACTGCAAGGTTCAAGCAAATGATTTATTTGAACTTCACTTACAGACTTAACACGCCACTATTGCAGGTTTTACAGATACAACGGAGGAATGCACTATTGCAATTTTTAAGGCAAGAGTAGTACATTATTACAACCACAAGCACACACATGTTTACAAACTTAAAGCATAAACAATATTCACTTACCCCTCCAGGTAAGGGCTTTCAATCCCAGGGAAGCTTCTTCGACTGACGTCCCAATCAAGGGGGGGGAAGGGTCTCCTTCACAAGCTAACTGTATAGTTGGAGAACTGACTCCCCCTTTTCCAACCTGAATCTTAGGGGTTTTATCCCAACTTGTGGAATGGTGTGTATGACTATGTCTGAGTGGATTATGCATATCTGAGTGGATTATGATATATGCCTGAGTGGATTATGTATAGCTGAGTGGAGTTTCCCCTTATCTTTCTTTCTTTTGCTGATCTGTGATTGATTGAATACACAAGGTTGTCATTTGAAACTGAAGCTGAAACCCTCCAGTTCCTTTTTTTTTTTACCTTGCTTCCTCAGCAACTGAATAGTGGTTGGATTGAGACTCAGGGCATACTATTTGTTAAGGGATTTCAAGGCTCAGTTCAGGTTTTGGTTCTTTGAATGGCACAGCCACCACCCTGTTTAGTTTAGGGTTTATCAGACAACCCAGGGCTAAGCTGTCTACACAGCTCCCGGTGAGTTGAGTCATCTCTGCAGAGAGACAGGGCCTCAAGGCAACCCAAGGCTGGGTCACTTTTGTAACCCCCCATGAGTCGCCTGTGTGCACTAGACATGGTGAAACTTGTTTGTAAACTATGAGCTGGACAATCCATACACTCCAAAAGACAGTTTATAAATTACCTGCCTCTGCCTTGTCAGTTCTGAGGTGGAAGAATAAAGGGGGCTCAAACTTGCTCTATGGGTTAGCACTCCAATGTCAGATCCTGCATTCTAGACAACTATTTGGTTTTCAGATCTATCTGCTTTTCTTATTGCTATTTATACTCTGCTTATGGTCTCATTTCCCCTTTTTTTTTAAATTCAGGATACTGTTGCAAATATTCTGGTAAAGAAATCAGAATTTAATCACATAGAAGAGTTAGGTTTGATTAAGAAGTAAGATTGTGAAGCATAACGTATAGGATCGTGAAGTTTGAAATGTAGCCATAGAAACTTTAGGAACTGTGTTATGTGTGACTATAGGAACCTTAACATTGTTGAAGTTTGAAATAGCTAACCATGGAAACCTCACCAGGAAGTTACTGGTTTTTCTATGTTTTGTTTCAAGAAACTAAGGAAACCATCATGGACACCAGTTTGCTGCTTGGAAACCCCTTAACCTTCCCATCTTAATTTGAGTATCGAAGATTCCAATCAGTAGAGCTAAGTGTAACTGACCAATGATTGTTTTTAAATAAGAATATTGATAAGGTTATATAATCAAAGGACCAATCATTATAAAGGTTAAATTTAAGAACGAGCATAGTATGCATTTTTATGTAAAGAGCTTATGTAACAATGACCTGACAGAAAAAGTGTATAAAAACTGATGGATTTTGATACTAAGTTGGACACACCTTTGGAGGAGCGATCCCCCGTGTCCCCAGCGCTACAATAAATGAAGTGCCTGCTTCTTAACTTCACATTGGTGTTAAGGAGTTTTATTCCGGTTTTCGGTAACAATACTACCAAGAGGCTCAATTACTAATGACTTCACCTTTTTTTTTTCAGAATAGAAAATAATGGAAGTCTTTAAATTTGACAGCATTTCACTGATATGTGGCCCTCCTGAATAGCAGGCTTGCTTTGGTATAACTTTTGAGCTTCGCAGTCGCTCCAGGTTCCTAGCTGTTTGCTCGCACCTATGCTTTTCAGACTTGCTTACAGTTATTTTATGGTCCTACCTGATGGTTTAGAACATTATTTGGGTCTCTTAGAAGATGTTAGACCAGTCATCTTCCTTTCCTATGTAAGATCCAGAAAGGTAATGAAATCAATTACACATTGTAACAGATTAATTATTTTGGACATTGCATAAACAGAACCAATTTCTGTTAGCTGTCTTACGAGATCATATAGCATCATCCTAATGAGGACATTTTGCTGTAAAATGTAATAATAGTGTTGGGGAATTTTTATGGTACCCCTCGAGGTGAATTAATCACACGTCTGTGCTTAAATATAAAAGAAAAATTTAATGAACAATGCATTGGGCAGAGTCCTACCGATACCGAAAAGCCGGTCAAAGAAACTCTCTCTAAGACTCGTTTTGGAGTTTTAGAAAGCAGGCATTCTTTATTGCAGCACTGGATGCACGGGGGATAATTCTACTTAGCATGCATGCCACAGCTTCAGCACAAACAGGTTACATGGAGTAACAATTACATATTAATCAGATTAGTATATATATACATAAAAATAATTGCAACTGATTATCATAGTACTGCCTACATCCGATCATGCGCAATGAAGAATTCATTTGAGTCAAAGGGCTGCTTTTATGACCACTGACCCATTTGAAGTTCTTGCTGGCTGTCCTTGAAGTCTTTATTCTTGTCCTTGTTCTTTGATCTTGAAGCTTAACGCAGTTTCAATCACATGTGGTCAGCTTCAACATTGTTCTCATCTAGCATACAGGAACATCTAGTCATGAGAGCAAAGAACTGCCAAACTTATGAGTAACTACCTCTACTAGTTAATTGCTTGGCTATACTTTTGTCTATTGTTTCAATCATAGTGTTAGTATAAGATTTCTAATAATTATTTACCAAATCTCACTTTTACAGTCATCTAGCAGCAAACCAGTTTCCACGGCTGGTACAAAATATTAAAACCATCAAAATATTTAGACATACCATACAGAATGTATGGACATATGCTATCACTTGCAGGGAGTCCTTCTGTCTCTGGCATTCCTGCTTCCAGCCAGTTTAACCCCTTCTTGCAGCTGGGCCTTCTTGCCCTCTGTGCCAGATTACTCCTTGGTCACAAATTACCACTGCTAAGCAGTTACAATTTGAATTTCCCCAATAATAATAACAACAATAATAATATTAAACAATAAATTATTAATTGGTAATTATTAATTATTATTATTGGGGCTCACCTGAAGAAAGTCAATGCAGCAATATCAAAGTGAAACTTAGGCTCTTAAATAAACACAAACTACAACTGATTGCAAGGTTATTTTAAAAAATGAACTAACATAGTCAATATTTTTGGCCAAGGGATTGAGAAAAACATCAAATTTTGTATGAGATGGGAGATATTTTTTCAGCATATATGCTGTGTTTCTTCTGATAAATTTTGAAGTACTGATTCTTGAGAAAACTGATTTCAAAATGTAAGTGAACTGTTGAAAATAGAGGCAATACTGCCCAATTTCTCTGTTAGGTAAATAAATTATTGAGTTTTCTACATATGAAGTTTGAAACTTAAAGAAAGGCTATCACACTCTTGTCTACATCATTTTCACTGCATTTTCTTTATAAATAGTGTCACTTAACAGCCAACTTCCAACTCTTTCTGGGGCAGAACAATTGCATGTCATTGATTTCCCAGCAGGGATCTACATTACATGACACATTCTGAGACACAGATATTGCTTAGTAACAATAGTCTCTGAATGGCAACATAAGAGCAAATGAACTAGGGTCAGAGGGGAAGACTTTACACATGGATAGTGAGGAAAAATTTTAATCATATTGTTATATATCTACAAGCATCTACTTCTGGCCTTTTCTGTGGTTGCTTTGCTTCAGGAAATAAAATGCTAGAAGTTTTCTTGGTTCTGTTACCTGATCAGAAAGTAACTCCCAATCGACGGGCAGATGCATCAGTGAGCCACACTCCCTGCACATTTGAGCCTGCCACAAATTCGGGTGCCTCCTCAATCGGAGAAGGTTTATAAGGTCGACACAAGGTTGGATTGGGGTTCACAGGTTGCTGTAGTTTGAAAACCTTAGCCGGACCCTCCTTTAGCGGGAGCAATTGGCTTATCCCTTCTAGGTCTGCGTACCATTTTCTAACTGTGGCCTTTTGGGCTATTCCCTCCGGAGTAGGTGACCCATTGAGGATTGAATTTAAGAGAGGGAAAGGACCCTGTACTGTTGCAATTGAAAACGGACTCCGAAGCTGGTTGCAAACAAAGACCCTTTATTGAACAAAACGAGTCCTTTTATCTGCTAGTTGTGGCCGATGATGCAACAGCCAGCAATCATAGGCAGAAACTTTCCAAAATTTTCCACTCAGCAGCAACTATCTTATCTCTACACAATTCTTGGCTCCGTGTTCTTTCAGCATGATTACTTCGCCGGGAACCTCACTGTTCCCATGGCTTTCTGCCAACCAGAGCAATAATATCATTGTTTCCACAGGTGGTCATTGAGTCAAGTGTTCCTACATCTCCCCCTTCTTTGTTTATGATTAACACAGCCTTACTTGATCTATCAATTAATTTTTGAACACATTGCAACATACAAGGCACACAGATTAAAATACATAAAAACACTACAAGACAAATCAAAACTGTCTTAACTAATGATTTAATAGCAGCTCTATTTTGTAAGGTTGCATGTCTAATACTATCTACATCTAACAGTAAATCAGATAATACTACACCAATCTGTATTCAGGGACCCCAGAATTTGTGATTCCTGGGGTGGCAATGAGGGTGAATGCCCGATCCGTGGAAACCAGGCATTCCCATCCGTTGAGTCCATGGCCTGCTGCACAGGGGTCTGCATCAATAAGTTCTTAAACTTCGTTGATGCCAGCGGAACCCCCTATTAAACATGTGGAAAAGGGATTGTTCGGTGTTGCTATACGGAGGCATAAGCAATCTTGTCTGGTCACGTTAGCTAGGGTCATCCAGATGTTTTCTTTGGCTTGCGGCGGTATCCATGACTACATCCATCCGAGGACTGTGAGGAAGATGGACCATCCGTACATTCTTGTGCCATCTTGCTCCACGAGCTCAGCCCAGCAATTGGTAGGTGCCAGCTTTACGTGGGCATCCCCACGGAGGCAACGATAGCCTTGCCGTACACCAGCCCGATGCTCTTCGGAAAATCCCGGTATTTATACATTTGCAGAGGAACGGATTTCAGCACACGTGGCCAGCGGGTGCCAAAACCCGCCTCGGTTGCAACATGGGGAGCCTATGACGCATGCGCTCGCTGGCCAGGTGCGCTGCACGAGCCATAGCCATCCTGTCTATTGGTTCATGGGCTTTGTGATGCGGTTGCAATGCACAGAGAATCTTGACCTGTCATGTTGGCCAAGGTGACCCACATGTTAGTTTTGGGCTAAGGTGGTATCCATATTGCCGCACCATCTAGGATGTTCCAGATGATGATGGTCGTACAAATCGAGCGGGAGTCCATCATGGGCCTGTATCTGTGGAAACAGAAGCATAACCTCGCCCCCAGGTTATTAATGGAAACAGACCTTCCCATTGCCCTGTTTCTAGATTCTTAACTAAAACCATGGCCTTACCCCTAATTTCCGGCCGCTCCTGATATGTGGATAAAAAGTGTCTAAATATTGGTGGACCGCCTGCATCAGACCAGCGATTTAGAAAATTTAAAACATAAATGGCTTTAGCTAACTTTTCTTGTGGAGAAAGATTCCCTGCTCCCCCTTTTTGTTTTAATAACATCACTTTTAGCGAACCATGAGCGCGTTCCACAATCGCTTGACCAGTGGGAGAATGAGGGATACCAGTGCTATGCTGAATACCCCATAGTTGCAAAAATTCTTGTGTTTTTTGTGATACATAAGCTGGACCATTGTCCGTTTTTAGTTGCTGTGGAACACCCAAGGTTGCAAAAGCGAGTAAGAGATGCTTACACACATCACGGGATTTTTCACCTGTGTGGGCGGTGGCCACAAGTGCTCCTGAAAAAGTATCAATAGATACATGGACATATTTTAATCTACCAAATTCTGCAATGTGAATAACATCAGTTTGCCAAATCTCTAAAGCTTGCAAGCCTCTCGGATTGAGTCCATATGATAAAGACGGAGTCGTCTGTTGGCAATCCGGACAAGCTGTCACAATTTGACGGGCTTGATTCAAAGTGAGTTGAAATGTTTTTTGCAATGCCTTTGCATTTTGGTGAAAAAAGGCGTGTGAAAACCGTGCTTGCTCGAATGCATTAGGAAGGACGGTGAGTCCAGCTAACCAATCATCTGCCATACTATTACCTTCTGTTAATGGTCCAGGCAGTGAAGTGTGCGATCGCACATGCATAATAAAATATTGGGTTTTTTCTATGATTTAACAAAGCCAAAAGAGTTTGAAATAACACGAATAACGGTTTATGATCTATTTCTTTCAAAGAGGCGGCTTCAAGACGGCTCACAACTCCTGCAACATAAGCAGAGTCAGTTACAATATTAATAGGACAGTCCCACTTCTGAAAGACCCTAACAACTGCAGATAGTTCAACAATTTGTGGTGAACCTTTTACTATCTCAATGTCTGATTGCCATTCGTTCTGATCATTTTTCCAAACTATAACAGCTCGACCCGTTCTTCCTGATCCATCTGTAAAAACTGTCAATGCATCTAAAGGAACAGAACTACATTTGGGAAGTTCCTGTACATTAAACTGTAACTGTAACAATTTGTGACTTGGTGGACGAATTGAAATGGTTCCAGAAAAACTTTCCAGTGCAGTTTGAAACAAAAAAGAGTTTTGGTACATCCATTGTAACATCTGCATAGAGATAGGCAATATGAGAATTGAAGGTTCCTGGCCACTCAAAGATAGCAGCCTGTGTCATCCTTTCAAAATCAGAGACACAATCATTTCAATTTTTGTTGTTATTGTTTTGCTGAATTGATGCGACAAAAAAAATCCATTCTATTATCAACAGAGGATCTCTTTGTTTTTCGTCCCATTGAAAAATGAGACCATATGGTTGAAAATCAGGATTTAAAATTATCAATTGAAATGGATGATCAGGATCGCATCTCTGAGCCTGTCTCTCAGACATTGCTGTGGCCACCTTTTGAAGTGCTAACTTTGCCTGCTGAGTTAAAGTTCTTTTGGAATTCAATGCTGGATCTCCCTTTAAAAGCTGAAAGAGAGGATGCAGCTCTTCATTTGTTATGCCTAATAACGGTCTGACCCAATTTATTGTTCCAAGTAATTTTTGCATATCATTTAATGTTTGAACCTCTGTGATAATTTTCAACTTTTGAGGTATTATGTGCTGATTAGTTATTTGCCACCCTAAATAATTCCAAGGTGTTGTTTCTTGAACCTTCTCTGGAGCTAGCTCCAAATGATGAAGCTTAATATTGTCTAACATGACAGACATTGCTATCTGCATCTCTGATTCCATCCGTGTTGCTACAAGAATATCATCCATATAATGATAAATGAGAGCATTAGGCAATTTCTCTCAAGCAGGAGAAAGAGCCCTTGCTACAAACCATTGGCAAATGGCAGGGCTATTTTTCATACCCTGTGGCAACACTGTCCAGTGATACCGTTTATTCAGTTCAGAAGCATTAACAGAAGGAATAGAAAAAGCAAATTTGGGGGCATCACATGGATCTAGAGGAATCGTAAAAAAACAATCCTTCAAATCAATTACTGTTAAACACCAATCTTTTGGAATCATAGTGGGAGATGGGAGTCCTGGTTGTAAAGGACCCATGTCTTCTAATACTGCATTAATACATCTCAAATCATGTAACAATCTCCACTTTCCACTCTTTTTCTGTATCACAAACACAGGCGAATTCCAAGGACTAGTCGTAGGTACAATATGCTTTGCCTTTAACTGTTCATCCACCAATGATTGTAAATGTTGCAGCTTTTCAAGTGTCAGGGGCCACTGATCCACCCATACTGGATTCTCAGTTTTCCATGTTAATTTCAGGGTGTGCTGCACCTCAGTGACCCCTACGACAAATTTGACCCAATGCTTAATCCCCATTGCACAAGACAGTCCTGTCCCCATAAAGTTAGGGGAGTTGGGAGGATAAAAGGACAAATGCTAGCTCTTTTACCCTCAGGACCTATCACTTGCACCAAATACACACTTTGCAATGGAATGGTGTGACCTCCTATGCCTGTAATTGCCGTGAATACTTTGGAAATTGGCCAATGAGAGGGCCACACGGAGTGCGATATGTCACATCCGCTCTGGTATCAATAATGCCAGACAACTCAATTGTTTGGCGAGGATTTCCCCATTCCAATCTACAACTGAGAGTCAGTCTGGAATTAGAGACCCGCTGAACCCAAAAAATATGTGGAACCCCCGTAGAGCCAAATCCACCGGAGCCCCTTGTTTTTGCTGCTGCCAAGGATGGCTAAATGTTAAAAACAACCAATTGTGCAATACGAGAACCAGCCGGCACAAAACAAGGAGGCATAAGTGTCCACACCATAATTTTGATTTCCTCTTGATAATCAGCATCAATTACACCTGGCAACACAAAAAGCCCTTGGTAGATGACCGTCCTATTAACAACGCACTTTTGTTACCCCCTAACGGTCCCCACACCCCCGTGGCTACCACTTTTACTTCAGATGTTTCTAAGGTTACTGATTCTGCGGTGGCCAGATCCATTCCGGTGCTGCCGCTTGTTCTTGCATATAGACTTGAGATTGGGGTCCCGCTTGTTGAATGGGGGCTGCTTGTGTCTGCACGCGGCCCCTCTTCACTCTCCACTTCCCATTTCCCTGAATTGGCTGTCCTTCCTTATTAAAATGAGATTTGCATTGATTGGCAAAATGTTGACCCTTTCTGCACTTGGGACACACTCCCGGACTTATGGTGTGCCCTTGTTTTTCACCTTTATTTCTATTTGGACATTCACGGCGTACATGTCCTTTCTTCCCACAAGAAAAACATGTTTGGGAACTGACATGCATAGCTGCAAATGCCTCAGCCATAAGTCCCGCCTGATAATTATGTGTACCAATGTTTTGGCAGGCTTCTACCATTTCTATAAGATCAGGGTTTCACAATGAGCATAAAACTTTTTGACAGTCGGCATTCACATTTTCAATAGCCAATTGTTTTAACAAAATTTTCTTTGCTTCCTCATTTTCAACTTGTTTATCTACTGCACCTTTAAGTTTGTCTAGAAATGACATAAAAGACTCCTGAGGAGCCTGCCGAATAGCCGCAAAAGACTGTTCAGGTCTGCCACCTTCAGGAACATTAGAAAGCGCTCTGAAGGCTAACTGTTTTGACTGAGTTAATGCCCCAATATCCAGCCTGGCCTGAGCAGCAGGTACTGCATAGTTACCTTCCCCCATTAAAGCATCAATCCCGATTAGTCGGAACGGATTATCACGTGGAAGATTCAAATTGTCAAGGGCAGCCTGTTCTGCCAGCCTTCTCCATTGAGATTGCCACAACATATATTGCGTATTAGACAAAATCAACTGGCTAATCATCTTACAATCATGTGGACATAACACATAGCTCTCGAAAATAGATCTTAAAAAATTCATAGTAAATGGAGATTTTAACCCATTTTCTTTCACAGTTCGGCGCATCTTTTTGATAATAGAAAATTGCAGACCCTCCCATCGGGGCTGGCGATTGGCTTCATAGATGACTGGAAAAGCTCGCAGGTTTTGTAAAATGTCAGTGTCCCCTGCCTTAGCAGCCTCTTGTTTAATTTTTCCCCAAATATCACGGGGACCAGGAGGATATAAGTCTGGTGCAGCTTCAGGATCAATAGGTCCGGGGTCAAAAGGATCATCATCCTCATGATTACCCTCTTCTGCCCCCCCAACTGCTCCTACCAACGGCGGAGCCGAAGGTTCCAATATCGGAGCAGAAACTCCGGGGACTGCAGGACCTGGAGCTTCTGCAGCAGCAGATCTCTGTTCCGGACCAGTCCCAACATGTTTCTTTAAGCATTCAAAAACAGTTCTCCAAGCCCCTAATAGGGATTGAGCAATTTTGTCATCTCGAGTTGCTGCATCGCAGAGTTTGACTCCTATCGTGACCCACTGTTCAGGATCAAAGATAGTTACGAAGTCAAGATCAGGGCACGTCGCCTTTGTCCATTTTAGCAGCATTTTCAAATTATGCTCAGTTATATGGGCTTGATATTTTTGCAGGAGCTGCTGCATCATACTATATACAGTTTTCTCTTCCCAGGACATTTCACTCCCCATTGTTCCCAGCTGCTCACCTGTCGTCCAGCGAGAGGCGATTTGGCTGCGCAGTCTTCTGCTTCCTTTCAGCAGTTTGAGAAGTTCAGCTGGGCTTGCAACCGATGCAGTCGAACTCACTGCGTCTCAGGCCCTAGGATCCTCAGCCTGTTCGGGCGCCATTTGTGGCAATTGAAAATGGACTCCGAAGCTGGTTGCAAACAAAGACCCTTTACTGAACAAAACGAGTCCTTTTATCTGCTAGTTGTGGCCGACGCAACAGCCAGCAATCATAGGCAGAAACTTTCCAAAATTTTCCACTCAGCAGCAACTATCTTATCTCTACACAATTCTTGGCTCCATGTTCTTTCAGCATGATTACTTCGCTGGGAACCTCACTGTTCCCATGGCTTTCTGCCAACCAGAGCAATAATATCATTGTTTTCACAGGTGGTCACTGAGTCAAGTGTTCCCACACTGTACTATAACATCCTGTGAGGTACACAGCTTTTCAGCCTCCTTAACCGCTCTAGTGAGGGAAAGGACCCCCTTCTCCCAATCTGAATATCGTCGCTTAGACTTCTTAAATGGAGGAGAATAAGAACAGTCTAGCTGGTCCTTGTGGCCCCTTTTGAAACATGCCACAGTATGAGGCATGTTCAGCAAATTCCCATTCCACCCTTAATGGATCTCGTGGGTGCAATGGACCTAGTCTCTGATAAGCCTTAAGCTCATCTTTCAGAGTGTTAAGGGCTTCTGTATGCTGCAAAGTCCAATCCCATTTTCTGGTTTTTTCGGAGCAAGTCATAAAGAGGGCGGGCAATCACTGAAAACCCTGGTATATGTTTTCTCCAATAGCCCAAAGTACCTAACAGCTGTTGTAATTCTGTTTTATTGCCTGGAGTCTGTCCCTTTTCAATAGCTGATAGAGTGTCATCAGGTACCGCAACTGCTCCAGCTATCCACCATGCCCCCAGGAATTTGACTTCTTGTCCAGGACCCTGACATTTAGAAGATGGAACATCTAGCCCATTCTTGACTAACAGATTCCAGATGGCCTCAGCCACTTGCCCTACCTGTTCCTTGTTATCCCCACTGACTAGGATAACATCTATATATTGATATATGTGAACACCTGATGGTACTTCCACAGCATCAAGGAGCTTGGCTAAAGCATTGTGAGCAATAGTGGGGGAATGCCTATATCCCTGTGGAAGTTGATTGAAAGTGTATTGGGTCCCTTCCCAAGTGAAGGCGAACTGGGGTTTGTCCTCTTCCCTAAGGGGAACCATAAAAGACATATCCCTGACATCTAAAGCAGCCATCCATGGGTGGGCTGCAGCCTGTATTGCTGTTATTACTGAGGTAATACTTAGAACAGCAGAAGTTAATATTGGGGTATTACTGTTCAATCTCCTATAATCAATTGTTAGTCGCCACCTCCCATCTGGTTTACGGACTGGCAAAACAGGAGAATTATAAGAAGAATGTGTGCGACTGACCATCTCTCTTTTCTCCAGATCATTAATTACTTCCGAAATGCCCCGTTTGGCTGTGGCTGGAAGTGGGTATTGAGAGACTCGGGTTACCTTAGATTGCGGTAGTGCAGGAGCAACCTGCAAGGTTCTCACATGGATAGCCTCTGCCTCCCTGCCCCCGAAGCTCCACACCCTACCATTGGGTAGATATCATTGTCTGCCTGCCAGCACATCAAATCCCAGTATATTTCCCTCATAGGGGCTTAAAGCCACTTCCACAGCTGTCATTCTCTTTTCCCCAGGTAGCCAGAATTGAGTTCGAGCTATGGGGCATTTTTCTGTCGCCCCTGTTACTCCTCTAATGTTTATAGCCTTTCTTGATGGTTTAATTCCCAGCTCACTAGCTTGTAGATCATTTAAAACACTAATTTGGACTCCTGTATCTATTAAGAATTCCAAACTTATCCGTCTTGGACCCACAGGAATGTGTATATAAGGCTCCTTATCAGCAGACCATTGGCAGGTATTCACCATGCAGACTGGGCGGCCTGAACCCCAAACCGCAGCTTCTAGTTTTTTAGCCCTTCCAGTTCCTCTCGCAGTGCCGCGAAAGGGTCCCGTTTCTCTTCCCGAGGGGGCGGGGTTGCTGGCGCTTCCCTTTGGTCTCCAGCTTTCCCCTCCAGCAATCCCACCCCCGGATGCCGCCGGCGGACTGCCCGTGCAGCACGGCTCGGGCTGCCCCCAGTGCCGGTGCCTTCCGCCAGAGATCGTCCCTTCCGGGATCGTAGTTCCGACCCGACCGACCCCGAGTTCGAGACCGCTCGGGGCGGGGTTTACAACCGGCTAGCCGGACCTTCCTGCTGCCCTCTGTCATACATGTCCTGAACACAGGCGGCTTTTTGCACTCCCTCCGTTAACTCCGACAGTCCCTTTACCCGGATAGTAATAGGTTGTCCTCTCTCCTTGGGGTCTACACCCCCAGCCCAGTAGGCTACTTGGGATGTTATCGACTGATCACCTTCCGGTCCAGCACTCAGAAACACTCCCTGTCCCCAGTAACCTCTCGCTTCATCATCACTCAACAGTATCCGATCTCCTGTTACCGAAATCCAGAATAAAACTCCTTAACACCAATGTGAAGTTAAGAAGCAGGCACTTCATTTATTGTAGCGCTGGGGACACAGGGGATCGCTCCTCCAAAGGTGTGTCCAACTTAGTATTAACATCCATCAGTTTTTATACACTTTTTCTGTCAGGTCATTGTTACATAAGCTCTTTACATAAAAATGCATACTATGCTCGTTCTTAAATTTAACCTTTATAATGATTGGTCCTTTGATTATATAACCTTATTAATATTGTTATTTAAAAACAATCATTGGTCAGTTACACTTAGCTCTACTGATTGGAATCTTCGATACTCAAATTAAGATGGGAAGGTTAAGGGGTTTCCAAGCAGCATAACTGGTGTCCATGACGGTTTCCTTAGTTTCTTGAAACAAAACATAGAAAAACCAGTAACTTCCTGGTGAGGTTTCTATGGTTAGCTATTTCAAACTTCAACAATGTTAAGGTTCCTATAGTCACACATAACACAGTTCCTAAAGTTTCTATGGCTACATTTCAAACTTCACAATCCTATACATTATGCTTCACAATTTTACTTCTTAATCAAACCTAACTCTTCTATGTGATTAAACTTTGATTTCTTTATCAGAATATTTGCAACACTCCCCCCGTTAAAGAAACTCTCCACAAATACTCAGTTTTGGTTTCGCCCGGCTTGCGCAAAAACTTAACTTGTAACTCGCTGAGTTCGGGTCCCGACCAAGGGGTTGTGCGAATAGTGGTTCGGGGGCTCCCACCATGCGGACCCGTGTGCCTTTCTGTTTTAATAAGGGGTCGCACGTCCCTTTCCTCCAATTCCCCTACCTTTTCAGAGCTGTTTTCATCAGAGTCTCCCCAGATGTTCCCATACCAATCCTCAGCGTCCGTACTCGTGATTAACTTTCGGATTTGGGTAATACTGGGGGGCTTTTTTGCTTGTGCCAGCATAATTTCAATCTTTCGTTCCAATGAACGCATCCTCTCCTTTCCTCATCTCAATTCCACCTTCAGACAATCTATTTCCCCTTGCTTTTTAGAATTATCCTTTGCCAGTCTGTCTCTTTCCCCTTGCTTTTGAGCAGAATCACTCTTTTGGTTTTGTGCTTGAATCAAGCAGACACCCAGGAGGGCACATATAATGCCTTTGCCTTTTCCATTTCGACTACTTCTGCAGCATCTTTCTATTCTCTCCATGACCGCTGCGGGGTCAGACCACTTCTCCTTTGCCCATTCCAGACCTGGGGGAGATGGGCTGCAGCCGCGCCTCCGTAATAATTCCTCTATTAACACCATCCTGCCAACTACGCCAATTTAAAATGTTACGGAGGCATGCGCAATCAAATCCAACAGGTGTTAAAGCTCAGATTTATTCTTCAGTAAAAAGTTAGTTAGAACTCTGGTAACATTTGTAAACCACAGGCTCAATGATGTAAAGGGAATTAATACTACACAGCCGAACTAAAAATTCTTAAGATTTAAAATGATGGCTCCAAAATGTGTGTATCACTCACCTAAAAGCTGAGGGCTCTCTCCCTTGAGGAGTTACCTCGGGCAGTGCCCCAACCCAAGGGGGAGTCCCCGACTGCAGACCTGCTGCTCCGAGGAGGACTGATTCCAACATGTCCTCCAGCGGGACCCCGTTTATACCCTTGTCGAATCTGATCTGTGGTCATTTAATCGCTATTGGCCAAAAAGGTCACCTCAGCGTACCTGGCACGTCTCAATTGGTCAGTTTGACTTTCAGCCTGCGGCCTCTAGGATTTGGGGTTTTTTTTTCTCTTCTCCCTGCCTGGAGAAGTTTCATTTCCTGTTGGGGGGAGCGTACTGCCACAACGTCATCTAGCAATTCACACCATTTGCATACAGAATCAGTTTAAAACAAAAAAACCCATCCAAAACTGGAGTTTGGAGACAGCTACAGACTGTTTTCTTCTAGTGTCTGTGCTGTACCACTTTCCTTCCACACTCTGAATGTTTGCCTATTTTTCTTCCAACTACATTCTCCTTGGGCCAAAAGTTGATACTTTTAATACTTTAAATTCTATCTTGCAGGGCAAAAATTACTTTTATATCAAATGGGTACCCACCCTGTGATGAGGGTTAGCAGGGTTCTCACTAAGGAAAGGTATTACTGTTTGCCATTGTCGTGGTTTAACCCCAGCCAGCAACTAAGCACCACGCAGCCGCTCACTCACTTTCCCCCGACCCAGTGGGATGGGGGAGAGAATCGGAAAAAAGAAGTAAAACTCGTGGGTTGAGATAAGAACAGTTTAATAGAACAGAAAACAAGAAACTAATAATGATAATGATAACACTAATAAAATGACAACAGTAATAATAAAAGGATTGGATTGCAATTGCTCACCACCTGCTGATTGATGCCCAGTTCGTCCCCGAGCGGCAATCCCCCCAGCCCCACTCCCCCCAGTTTATATACTAGGCATGACGTCACATGGTATGGAATAACCCCTTGGTCAGTTTGGTTCAGCTGCCCTGGCTGTGTCCTGTGCCAACTTCTTGTGCCCCTCCAGCCTTCTTGCTGGCTGGGCATGAGAAGCTGAAAAATCCTTGTCTTAGTCTAAACACTACTGAGCAACAACTGAAAACATCAGTGTTATCAACATTCTTCTCATACTGAACTCAAAACATAGCACTGTACCAGCTACTAGGAAGATAATTAACTCTATCCCAGCTGAAACCAGGACAGCCATAAACTGTTGAGCTGTAAGCATCATAAAACTGCTATCATCTGGTGTAAACTTTTATTAATTCTGTTTTGTTTTTTCTCTCTTACATCATCAAATGGTACTGCGTCTTACCTACCTTTAAGCAAAACTAAACTGGTATAAAGGAAAGACAACAACGATACCTGTGTACTTATGCGTTTAGTCACTTTTATAGTCCTTTTCCATCCTGTGCCTTTTGGGATCACTTCAGACTGAAAAATCACAGGTCATAAAATCATATCAAAATAACTGTCTTGAATTTCCTTTTTGTGTTTTCTGCTGATAGAATCAAAAGTTACTATGCTTGTTACTATCTAGATTGCAAGAGTAAAAAAAAATTACTATCTAGATTGCTAGGTAATAGGAGCATATCGAAAATAACTGGAACACTTGATGTCGGAAGGACAATCTGTTATTGAAACCATAGGAACAAGAATGGAAGGTCCCTACATTGAATCCATTGAAGCAAGGAGGTGAAACAATGAGGTTCTGTCAATGCTATTGCCTTACTTCTGATTTATATCACAAGTGCCCAGTTCTGGAGTAGTGTCAAGAAAAAAGTGTGTCCTTTAGCTAACTTAGCTTGATTTTAATATTAAAAATGACACCAACTTGTGCATAATGAGTATGTAAATGTAAGACCACCTTAATATAATGAGTTTGGTAATTATCTAGACATGTGTAGAAGTACATTTGTTATATAAATTGTTTGTAACAATTATGAATTTTGTTACCACTTTTTCCTTGATCCTGATGTGTATATAAGACTCTGCGTTTCAAGGGTGTGCTAGCTTTGTGTAGTTACCACCTAGCGCCCATCTCTGCGCAGACGTGAAATAAACAATTATCTCAACTCTGTGTGTTATCGGCTCTTCGCACACTGAGTGAAGAACCCTGTTTTGGGACAACAATATTGTCATGGCACGCTCATTAATCTCAAGTGTGCTGCACAGTGAATGAAGTGTGACTTGCGTAATTCCCTGGGAAAGCAAACTGCCATGTTTTGATTGTTCCAATTACAAGACTCACCATGCTAACTGTATCTGAATATGTCTTAAATGTTCACCTGTTTTCTTCAACTATTGGATTTTATATTTGTACAAAAGTATGTGCATATGGAAGAGGGAAAGACAAACCAAACAAAAAAAAAATTTAATAACAAAAATATAATAGAAAATCTAATTAGAATATATGCTAATTAATTAGCTTCTGCTGACCATAATGTCATTTGCTGAGTTGCTGCCTAATGGACTTTATCAGTCAGCAGAATAGTCAAGATAAAATGGGATGCAAATTAGAGAATAAATTTATCTGATATTTCTTCCCTAATCGTGCCTTCCCCCCCAGTGTTCACAAATACTAGGTCTCTGTTCATTTTTCCTTTAGTTAACCATATGTTCTTATTCTGTTTCTCACTGCATAACAATTCCTTCTACTGTTCCAGTTTCTGTATGTGGCTCTATTTTAACTTTAACCTCTCCTCTGGTTGTGTTTCTCCATGAGAAGCCCTCTAAATTGTAAATGCAAAGTAACTAAAAAAAATAATTATGTCCACTGTATTATTCTAAGGCCAAATCAATTAATAGAGATGCAATAGGGAAGCCACAGTAAATGTAGTGAGTCTGGGAGAGAGAACATTATTTTGGCTCCAAGAGCACTGAAAACTAGCTGTGATGCATAAAATGAAAGACTAAATATGATACAATTCATCCATCACAGTATCACTAAGAAAAACCAAAAAAATTAATAGTGCAGTAAAGTAAATATCATATGGTCAAGAATACTAAAATACTACTTTCACAGAGCTGAATGCTATTCTTTCCCCTGGAACAAAACCACTCCCTCAGGAAAAGTATCTATTGGCTTTACAATATGCCTTGAAGGTCTGGCAAAAGAAAGCCCTCAGGCTTTGGTAGACTACAGGTTAAAATATTTTTAAAACTGATTTATTGCTTTTTGTCAAAGGTCTGGCAAGGTATCTTAGTTGGCATTTTAAAGAAGAGAAAGGGAGCAATTTGTAACATAAGAAGGTACATTTTACGTGGCCTTGAAAACCCCTATGCAGCTTTACACAGATGTCTGTGCTGGGAATGAACAAGTTTGACAAAAACAAAATCTTCATTCCAAAAGGGAAAAAATATCATTTTCCTACTTGTTGCTGCCTGGTTGTGGCAAACAGAAGACGTACAATTGAATGCCCAACCTACTTTTATAGGGTGGATATAAACTTGATGCCAAAAGGATGGTCTCCCTTCCACACTTACCTTTGGTTGTTTAGCTTTTTTAATCACTGAGTTCTACCTAAAATTAGTTCCTGCATGCTGGTTTTCAGTCAAGTGCAGTCTCAACCAAAGAGGTCTAAATGGTGGGACAACATGCAGCTACTCATTGCGGATGTGTTATCAATTAATATGTATAATATGATTGAAATAACCAGGGAACTGCTAAAGTCCTGTTTACAGCCCCCATCAGTTAATATTTAAAATAGGGAAACAATAACTAGACATGATTTAGGGTTTAGGAACTAACTGCTAGACAATGGGGCTTTATGTTTATGTGAGAAAAGGTAATGGATTGTGGTTTGGTCAATAAACCTTGAAGAACCACTTGGAACTGCCAAGATTAGGGAAGAAGTAGGCAAAAGGTAATTCCTACAGGGGGAGATCGCGACCACCGACTCATTGACCACCTACTCAAATGATACCACCTACTCAAAAGAAGACAATGAAGGAAGAAGACACGAGTCTGCACACTAATTTACATGAGAGGTGAAGAAGAAAGAACGAATCATTAAGGGAAATTATAATGAATATGTATTACTTAGGTATATAAATGTGGGCATTTTTGAGACAAGGGTGTGCTGTCTTGAGACAGGCACCCATTCATGCGCATCAATGAAATTAATGTGAGAATACCTCGATTCTGTGTGTTATTGGCTTGCACACTGGGTAAATGAATCCCATTTGTGGGACAACAGATGGAATGACGCACTTCACTCGTAAGAGAGAAGTAGCAATACGTTTATTGATATAAAATAGTGATTTAACAAAGTTTGATAGTAAATGCATGTATTGGGTCTGGCTGAGATGGAGTTAATTCTCCCCATAGCAACCCTCATAGCGCTGTGCTCTGCATCAGTAGCTAGAAAGGTGTTGATAACACACCAGTGTTTTGGCTACTGCTGAGCAGTGCTGGCACAGCATCAAGGCTGTCTCTCCAACATTTTTGCCCCCCTCAATGGCAGGCTGGGGCTGGGCAAGATCTTGGGAGGGGACATAACCAGGACAGCTGACCTAAACTAACCAAACAGATATTCCATACCATATGACGTCAGCTCAGATATAAAAGCTAAGTAAAGGGAGACGGAAGGGGGGCATTTTTGTCTTCCGGAGCAACCACTACGCGCACTAAAGCCCTGCTTCCCAGGAAGTGGCTAGACATCGCCTGCTGATGGGAAGTAGAGAATAATATCATTTGTTTTCCTTTGCTTTCACACGCGACCTTTGCTTTCACTTTATTAAACTGTCCTTATCTTAACCCATGAGCCTTTTGTTATATATTCTCCCCCCTGTCCAGCTGAGAAGGGGGAGTGATAGAGCGGCTTTGGTGGGCACCTGGCACCCAGCCAGGGTCAACTCACTACAGTCCTTTTTGGCGCCCGTGGGGCACGACAATGGCAGTTTTGCATTAAGCGTGCTATAGCTAGTTATTTAGTGGCAAGCTCCTGTGCAGGTCACAGAGCTTGTTGGCTGCTTGCTTATCTCTACCTTGCTGAGTTTGGGAACATGGTAATGCAAATAATGGCTGTGTGCTTTGTCCTGGCACTGATGGCTTTGCTGTGTTGTGAGAGCTATCTTGTGGAGAGGATGAGGGAATACATCTCCCTCTCCCTACCGGGCATTGATGTGAATGGTTTTATTATGCAGGCTCCCGAGGTCCTCGTTCACCCTTATGTGAGCTGTTCAATACTAATAATTAATACTGGTGGTATATTATGGGTATTGTGGAATCTGGTCTCGTCCTGGTATAAGAGAAGACAAGTTTCGGGTGAGGCAATACTGAAATGTGCCCTCAAGCGACCGGTCCCTGGGTGGCAGGGTATATGGAAGGATTTGGGCAGATTCCTAGGACGGTTATCACCTCCCATAATCTGGGACTTTACAGCCAAACAGGCAAGTAACCCTGGCAAACTGACATGCCACCTGATAGAAGGGTGCCTTGCCTACCCCAATGAAAACCAGCAGCTTCTCGCACTGTACTGGGGCCTGGCCTATGCCTACCAAGCCATAGTTCAACACTCTCAGAGGACCACGGTTGAGGCAGGGACCCAGACTGCATCTGAGGACACCATGCTCGAGATATAGATAGGGACCCAAACAACAACAACAACTACAGGAATTGCCCCAATAGTGAAAAAGAAACAGTGGACAAGGAGATCAGCGGGTCCATATCATCGATTAGTAAGGGAAGAAGAAGAAGAGGAAAGGTTTGAAGAAGAGGAAAGGTTTAATTTAGAAGCTGGTCCTTCGACAAAGAAATTGGAGGAAGGAGTGAGGGAACTTAAACAGGAAGCAGAAACTACCCGGTCCCTCACCTCCTCAGAACTTCAAGACATGCGGAAAGACTACAGCCGCCAGCCAGGTGAGCGGATTGCTGCCTGGCTGCTCCGATGCTGGGATAACGGGGCCGACAGTCAGCACCTGGAAGGCAAGGAAGCCCAACAGCTGGGATCCCTCGCTAGAAACCGGGGAATTGAAAGAGGAATTGGAAAAGAGGCAGCAATTTGCAGTCTCTGGAGCCGGCTCCTCTCAAGTGTGAGGGCAAGATATCCATTCAAGGAAGATCTTGTGAATTCCTCAGGAAAGTGGACTACCGCAGATGAAGGCATCCAGTACCTGAGAGAGTTAGCAGTGATGGAAGTCATCTACAGTGATCTAGATGATGAGGAAGTCTCCAAAGATCCAGAGGATGTCCTGTGCACACGGGCCATGTGGAGAAAGGTGATTCAAGGTGCCCCAGCGTCATATTCTAACAGCTTGGCAGCAATGTATTGCCCAGATATGGAAACACCAACTCTGGAGAAAGTGTCGTCTTGGCTCCAAAACTTTGAAGAAAATCTCTGTGTCTCGTCATCCCTACAGGACGGTGCCTTGGCTGTTAGGGACGCTCCAAGAAATCAGTCCTCCCCTGCCCCGGTCAGAGGGAAAGGGAGCCCAAGGCGTATGCCACGTGGTACACTCTGGTTCTTCCTGCGTGACCAAGGGGAGGACATGAGGAAGTGGGATGGTGAACCCACCTTTAAGCTGGAAGCCCGCATACGTGAACTGAGAGGGAAGACAGCTGTTAAGAAGGAGTCATCCAAGAAGGCGGCTGTCAGCGTAGTTGCTGTAGAGGCCCAAGAAAGCAATCAGCGATCCTCCAGGCATAGAAGAACTGAAACCACCTCTGTGAGAGACTGAAAGTTAATGTCTCAAACATTGTGGTGGGGCAAGTTCTGCTTAAAGACAAACCCTGCACATCAAGGAACCAAGGTGAAAAGCCCATCAGCTCAGACATCAGCAACAGGAGGGGGAGGGCGTGCTGGAGGGTGCGCAGCTCCCTGTTCTGATAAGCTGTTCTGATACAAAGATCAAACAATGGCCACCTCTGCAGGGAAGGAGAAGTTACTCCACAAAGGACCCCCAAGCCCAAAGGCTCACAAACTGCTCATTAACCTGACGAGTTTGGGTGCCCACCCAAAGGAGGCGCAAGGATGATAAAAGGACACAAACTGAAGCCCCAGGTACGCAAGCCCACCGGAACTGGACCCCTCGGCTGACTGGACCCCTCGGCTGACTGAACCAACACTGGACCCAGGACCAGTGAAATCTTTCTCTCTTCCTTTTTCTCTCTCTGTCTTCTTCTCTCTTTCCTTTTCCTTTTCCACAATCCCTACACCTCATCCATTTCAAGATATAAACCGTTGACCAAGTCTGAGACTAAGAGTAGATCCAGCCGCCCCTGGGCCCTTCTCTGAGGAGGAGTCTAGAAAGCAAGGGGGTCTGCTCTGAACCTCGTGACTCAACGGGAGGGATCTCCTTATTCCCTGAATTGATGTATATGGTTACACGGTTTACAGAAGTAGTCTTATGCCAATTCCTGTTGTGAGAAACCCTGCCACCTACTACCACGCCTCCCCAGTTCCCTGATATGCTTGTTAGAATCCAGCTAGTGGGATACAGAAAAAACATATTCCCATCAGCCATTTAACATTGGAACAACTTTAATTCAGGACATGAAGGCCCACTTAGAAGGATGGGACAATCCATCGGGTATTGATACGATGCTCCTTCCCATGGGCATCTGTGGCCACCCAGGAATAAAGGTTAAGGGGCGTCTTTAGGGTTAGGGGCACTTGCCCCACAGTGGGCAGTTCCACTAATACTGGTTGTCCAGCATAGTGGAGCAAGCGTACAGGGTCTTTGCCACCTTTCGTCCCTGGAACAATAGAAGGAGGTGTGGGACAGAACACCAGGAGTTGGGGGCAGCCATTTGCCCCCCACCGGCTATTGATTCGGTATGCTGCTTCTGGTACTCGCGAGGCCTACCCTGGGTCATGCGGCCTCAGAGCTCGTTTTAGAAGTCCGTTCGTTCTCTCCACAATACCATTAGCTTAAGGGTAGTAAGGGGTGTGAAAAACCCACTGGATTTCCTCACCCTTAGCCCATTCTTGCACTACTCCAGCAGTGAAATGGCTCCCATTATCAGATTGAATTGATTGAGGCTTGGGTAAGCAGCTAAACCATACTTTAAGACTTTTCACTGTATTTTCTCCTGTTGCTCTGGATACAGCTTCAGCTTGTGTTAGTCCTGATACCACCTCTACTCCTACTAACACATATCGTTTTCCCTCTGATACCCGAAAGGGGCCAATATAGTCAATTTGCCACGTTTGCCATAAACCTTTGTTTGTCCTTAAATGCAGGGGTTGCTCTTTTAAAGGGTTATATTTTTCCAAACGAACTCGACATTGACCACATGCGGAAATAACAGTGTTACATAATTCTCGTGTAACAGCCCATCCTCTACTAATAGCCTCTTTGTACAGGTCTTTACTCCCTGAATGGCCATGCTTCACGTGCAGCCACTCCAGAAGGTGTTCCCATTTTTCTGTTTCACCATCGATGGCAAGACTGGCTAGACGTGTTAAGGAATCTACTTGGTTATTTAGGAGGTGAGCCGGGTTATCTCCTGCCTGGTGTGCAGCAACCCAGCCTACCAAGAAAGATCTCTGCTTGGCAATATTCAGTATTTCTTCCCATTTGTCTCGTTGCCACACCGGCACTTGGTTTACTTCCCATTGGTTTTGTTCCCAAAACGGTAACCATTCAGTGCATCCTTTAAACACTGCATAGGAGTCAGTATAAATGTGTACTGGTTCTGTTGTCTCAGCTTCCTTAACGACTACGCTCCACACAGCAACTAACTCCCCTACTTGGGCACTACCCTCTCCCTCAGTTATCATATGCTCCCCTGAATCAATATGTAATGCTACTGCTCGATACTTCCACATCTTTCCTTCCCTTTTTGCGGAAGCATCAGTGAACCACACGTTTGTTAAATGGGGTTTAAAATGAGGAGCCACTTTGATGTGCGATGGAGGGGGTTCTGTATCTGGGTGATCAGAAGGGGGATCCTGTATTTGGAGCATTTTGGGTGTTCCCTCCTCTATCTGTCTAGTGTGACAGTAGTGGTCTAACTGGGCATACCACTTCCTTACTGTTTCTCATTGAGCTACTCCCACAGGGGGAGGAGTTCCAGCCAATATTGGTTTCAGGATCTTAAAGGGTCCTCGTAAGATGATGGGCTGCTGTCATATAATTCTCTCGGCTTCCTGTAAGGCTAGGTTAACCACAAAGAGTCCTTTCTCCCAAACTGAATACCGTTTTTCAGCATCCTTAAAGCTACACGAGAAAAACCCTATAGGATGAGTAGGACCTTCAGGTCCACGCTGCCACATATGTATAGATAACCCATGAATTGCAAAACCCCATTCTATGTGGAGTGGGTCTGTTGGATGTATCGGCCCTAGGGCCTGGTAAATCCCTGCTTCAAAAATTAATAATTTCAGAGCCTCTTCATGGACAGGTGTCCAGTCCCAAGCAGTTCTTTTACGGGTTAAATCATATAAAGGGCGAGCTATGATAGAAAAGTTGGGGATGTGTTTTCTCCAGAACACTAGCAAGCCTAGGGCATGCTGTAATTCTTTTTTATTTTCAGGCATTTTAACTTGTTCGAGGGTGGACAAGGTTTCGGGAGGTATACACACAGTCCCTCCTTTCCACCAGATACCTAAAAATTTTACTTCAGGTGATGGGAGTTGCACCTTTTCAGCAGGAATTTGGAGCCCTAAATTCTCTGTGACTAATGATTTCTCTCTGGGTTTGCCTCACCACAGTGGTATCTGGTCCTCCAATTAGCACATCATCAATATATTGATATACTCTTACTCCATCTTTAGGAGTGATCTGATTTAGTTCCTGGGCTAATGCATAGTGAGCAATGGTTGGTGAGTGGCAATAGCCTTGGGGAAGCCGTGTAAATGTATATTGTACACCTTCCCAGGTAAAGGCAAAGCGGTCCCTATCTGCTTCTTGTAAGGGAACCATAAAGAACATGTCTTTCACATCAATGGTTGCTAAAATCTGGTGACCCTGTTCTTGTATGGTTGCAATTAATTCTGCTATATTGGGAACTGCAGCTGTTAACGGGCCAGTATTGGCATTCAAGCGTCAATAGTCAATTGTCAATCGCCACTTCCCATTTGGCTTGCGGACCGGCCATACTGGGGAATTATAGGGTGAATGCATAGGAATAACTATCCCCTGTTCCCATAACTCAGTTATCACTGAAGTGATCCCTTCCCTTGCTCCCAAAGGCAAAGCATAAGGTTTGACATTAACTATCCTTGAAGGGGGAAGAGTTGGTGCAGAGTGCAAAAGCCTCACAGAGATTGCAGGACACCCAAATTTCCATTCTCTTCCCTTAGAGTCTACCCACGACCGGCCCTTTAAGAGGTCGAGTCCTAGAATATTGGTGGGTAGAGGACCTAGTATCATAGTAACCTCAACAGGGGACGAATCCCCTGGCAGCCAGCATTTAACTTTAGCTGTCAGCTGCGGTTGGGAGCTTCCGAAAACGTCTTTGACCCATATCTGCTTCTTATCTGCAATTATTCCATTGCGGTTAGCAACATCCGCCCGGAGTGCTGACATCTGAGCACCCGTATCAACTAAAAAAGTTACTGGGGTCTTAAAGGGACCAAGGGGAAAAGTGATCAACAGGTCTCCTGTCTTATTTTCAGTGAGCCTCCTTAAATAAACCCACTGGCCATCCCCCGGCTCACTTACTGGGGATGGCCTGTCTAGTTTCCCGTCCTGCGGACAGTCATACCTTCCTCTGGGGCAGTAGGCGTTTGGGGAGTGGGAGTTGCCAGCAACTGCGGATTCACCCCCTTATAGTCTCGAATGTTTAACTCAGTATGGGGAGGCTCCTTGTTCTTGTCTTTCCATCCTAGGACCAACTTTTCTAGGACAGAGGTGGGCATGCCGTCCATCACATCCCGGGGAATTCCCTTTTCTATCCCTTCTGCCCACAACAAGTTCCGCTGACCCCCATACGGCTTTTTGGTGTTTACAGTCTTAGATGGGGGAGGTCGGCCAGGCCCTTCTATTTGGCGGATAGCAGGCTTAGCCCTGCTTTCTTCCCTTGTGAGACCCATTCTCTGGCCGTAGTTAATCAATTCCTGTGCCACTTCTCCCCAGGTCAGGGCCCCTCCTGCATTCCGCCTGCCTCCTCTAGGTGCTATCGCATTGCGTAATCTATCTTGCAGCTGGACAGCATATAATTTCAAAGAATCTGGTAAACCTCGGATTAGAGGAGTCATTCTATCGGGATTGGCATTTAACAACATTGGAGAGGGCTGTTGTGGCACTAATCGTCTATCATGCATTAATTGGAGACAAGCAGTTTTCTGTAAGCTCTCGGTTAACTGATTTATAGAAGGGGTGTCTATCTGTGTTGGTTCTCCTCATTCCATTTGGTCTATCCCCCCTGCCCAGTAAGCTGCCCGCTGCGTCAGAGACCATGGTTCTCTAGGATCATCGGTAGTTAGGAACACTCCAGGCCCCCAATATCCTTGGGCTTCATCTTCTGACAATAAAATCCGGTCGCCACCGGTTAATGACACCCTCCACACATATTCTGTTTCGGTCTCCTTTGCTAGTCGGATATACTTTTCCTGAATTTTAGATAATTCAGTGGCGGAATATGGTATCGTCTTAATGGTCACGTGTGGTGCTCCGCCATTTTGGCCATTGTCTATGGTTTCTGTTTTAATTAATGGCCTCATTGCTATCCCTTCATCCTCAGGGTAAAAAACTTTTCTGGTACATTCTAACTCTTGATTTGGGTATAAAGATTTTTGCTGTTTCACCTGAACTACCTCTAGACCTTCCAGGTCTAAGTCCGGGTCAGATTGTTCATCCGCCTCGGCTCGTAAAATTCTTTCCTGATCTAATGCATCAGACAAGGCAGCATGAAGCCGCTGCATTGTATTACGCTCAGCAGTTAACTGCTCTTGCAGGACTTTAACTAAATCCTGCAGGGACTGAATCTTCTCCTTATCTGCCTGCTCAGCTCTCATTGTTTCCTGTCTGTCTTCCTGGGCTGCTACGAGTGCAGCCCCTAACACTGCACACACTACAGCCTTCCCTTTTCCCGGGCGAAACCTGCCTTCTTTTGCTAGCTTCTCAATTCTTCCTACAATGGCTTTTGGGTCATGCCAGTGGTTTCGTGCCCAGGCTACTCCTTGTGGGGAAGGGTGGGCTTTATATGCAATTAGTCTCTCTAAAACAGGGGAACAGTCAGACACAGATATTTCCTGGGCCCCTGTGTCTGCCATTGCTTGGATCTCTCCCAACTTATTGTTGAGAGATCCTTCCCAGAACCTCCCCGCTTGTTCTCTGAGTGGAGGTCCGGTATCCCGTTAGAAACTCCCTTCCAACAAGGGAAATCCTGTCCGTGACGCCAATTAAGATGTCACATCCCAAAGTTGGAGCGACTCAGGTTCGTGGATTTCCTTTGTCAGAATTAAGGTGAAACAACACCAGGGGAGTTCAAACAACAATCAACATTTATTCAACCTAGCTAACTTTGTCCAAGTACAAGTGAACTTATCAATATGAACCTTGCAACATGTCATTAAGCCGCTGTTTGAGAAAAGAGGGGAGGTGTAGAAAAAGAAATGGAAGAAGAAACATGAAATGTATCAGAAGGAGAGCCCTCCCGTTGAGTCACGAGGTTCAGAGCGGACCCCCTTGCTTTCTGGACTCCTTCTCAAAGAGGAGCCCAGGGGCGGCTAGATCCACTCCTAGTCTTAGACTTGGTCAACGGTTTATGTTTAAAAGGATGAGGTGTAGGCACTGTGGAAAAGAGAGAAGGAAAAGAGGGAGAGAGAGAAAGAGAGAAAGAGAGAAAGAAAGAGAGAAGGAAAGGGTTTCACCAGTCCTGGGTCCAGCGTTGGTCCAGCCAGCGTAGAGATCCAGTTCCGGAGGGCGCGCACTGAGGACTCGTTCTCCCTTCTTTTATAGCGTGTTAGTCGATGGTCTCAACATGCGCAGTCCCATTCCCGGGGTTCTCTGGAATCGGTCGGAGAGCTTTGGGGGGGGGTTCATCACAGAGTTGCCTCTCTTTTTTCTGCTGGCATGACTGCTTAAGATAGAAGCACAGTCCCATCCTCCGTGGGGCCTCCTCCTCCAGGTGCATACGCTGTGCTCCTTCTCCTGGTCACTTAAGGAATTGCGGCTTTGGAGAAGCGCGGTCCCACCCTCCGGGGGGCCCTCTCCTCTGGCCACATTATCCTGTTCACAAAACTCCAGCTTTTTTACAGAGGCCATTTTCTCCACCAAAGTTCTTTAACGAATGTTTGAGACATTGAATTTGTCAGACCATCACAGCCCCTGAACATCTACAATACATAGATGACATCATCGTGTGGGGCAACGAGGCAGAAGAAGTGTTTGAGAAGGGAAAAAGAATAATTCAGATTCTTCTGAAAGCTGGTTTCGCCATAAAGAAAAGCAAGGTCAAGGGACCTGCACAGGATATCCAGTTCTTGGGAATAAAATGGCAGGATGGACGCCGTCATGTGCCTATGGATGTGGTCAACAAGATAGCAACTATGTCTCCACCAGCTAACAAGAAAGAAACACAAGCTTTCCTAGGCCTTGTGGGGTTCTGGAGAATGCGAATTCCAGGTTATAGTCAGCTTGTGAGCCCTCTCTGTTGAGTAACCCAGAAAAAGAACTATTTTGAATGGGGCCCTGAGCAACAACAAGCCTTTGAGCATATCAGACAGGAAATAGCTCGTGCAGTAGCTCTTGGGCCTGTCCAGACAGGACCAGGTGTACAAAATGTACTCTACACTGCAGCTGGGGAGCATGGTCTCACCTGGAGCCTCTGGCAGAAAACACCAGGAGAAACCCGAGGTCGACCATTAGGGTTTTGGAACTGGGGGTATCTAGGATCAGAAGCCCACTACACCCCGACTGAAAAAGAGATACTAGCAGCATATGAGGGGGTTCGAGCCGCTTCAGAAGTTGTTGGTACAGAAGCATATCTTCTCTTGGCACCACGATTGCCCGTGCTACACTGGATGTTCAAAGGAAACATCCCCTCTACACATCATGCAACCAGCGCTACATGGAGTAAGTGGATAGCATTGATCACGCAACAGGCTTGACTGGGGAAATCTAACCGCCCAGGAATTCTGGAAGAGATCATGGACTGGCCAGAAGGCAGAGATTTTGGAGCATCACCTGAGGAGGTGGCTTGTGCCCAAGAGGCACCACCATATAATGAGTTATCAGAAGACGAAAGGTGTTCTGCTTTGTTTACTGATGGATCCTGTCGTGTGGTAGGGAACCATCGGAAGTGGAAAGCTGCTGTGTGGAGTCCCACACGACAAGTCGTTGAGGCCACTGAAGGAGAAGGCGAGTCAAGTCAGTTTGCAGAAGTGAAAGCCATCCAACTAGCCCTAGAGATTGCTGAATGAGAAAAGTGGCCGGTACTCTACCTCTATACCGACTCCTGGATGGTGGCTAATGCCCTATGGGGGTGGCTACAGCAGTGGAAGAAGACCAATTGGCAATGCAGGGGTAAACCCATCTGGGCAGCAGCATTGTGGCAGGACATTGCTGCCTGTGTAGAACACATGGCTCTAAAGGTACCTCATGTAGATGCTCACATGCCCAAAAGCCGTGCCACTGAAGAACATCGAAATAATGAACAGGTAGACAAGGCTGCCAAAATAGAAGTAGCTCAGGTGGACCTGGACTGGGAGCGTAAGGGTGAGCTATTTGTAGCTCGCTGGGCCCATGAGACATCGGGACATCTAGGGAGAGATGCAACATATAGGTGGGCTCGTGATCGAGGGGTGGACCTGACCATGGAGGCCATCACACAGGTCACTCATGAATGTGAAACATGTGCTGCAATCAAGCGAGCCACCAGAGTAAAGTCTCCCTGGAACAGAGGGCGGTGGCTGGGTTTTTGATATGGCGAGGCCTGGCAAATTGACTATATTGGTCCACTGCCAGGAACACGCCAAGGCAAGCGCTACATACTCACCATGGTGGAAGCAACTACTGGTTGGCTAGAAACATATACTGTAAACCATGTGTGTGGATTGTCCGGCTCATAGTTCACAAACGAGTTTCACCATGTCTAGTGCACACAGGCGACTCATGGGGGGTTACAAAGGTGACCCAGCCTTGGGTTGCCTTGAGGTCCTGTCTCTCTGCAGAGACGACTCAACTCACGGGGAGCTGTGTAGACAGCGTAGCCCTGGGTTGTCTGATAAACCCTAAAGTAAACGGGGCAGTGGCTGCACCATTCAAAGAACCAAAACCTGAACTGAGCCTTGAAATCCCTTAACAAATAGTATGCCCTGAGTCTCAATCCAACCACTATTCAGTTGCTGAGGAAGCAAGGTAAAAAAAAAAAACCCAAAACCTGGAGGGTTTCAGCTTCAGTTTCAAATGACAACCTTGTGTATTTAAACAATCACAGACCAACAAAGGAAAGATAAGGGGAAACTCCACTCAGATATACATAATCCATTTAGGCATATATCATAATCCACTCAGACATAGTCATACACACCATTCCACAAGTCAGGGAATAAAAACTCTAAGATTCAGGTTGGAAATGGGGGAGTCACTTCTCCAACTATACAGTTGGCTTGCGAAGGAAACACACACACACACCCCCCCTTGATCGGGATGCCAGTTGAGGTAACTTCCCTGGGATTGAAAGCCCTTACCTGGAGGGGTAAGTGAATATTGTTTATGCTTTAAGTTTGTAAACGCGTGTGTGCTTGTGGTTGTCTGTGAATCACTTGTGGTTGTAATAATGTACTACTCTTGTCTTAAAAAATTGCAATAGTGCATTTCTCCATTGTATCTGTAGAACCTGCAATAGTGGTGTGTTAAGTCTGTAAGTGAAGTTCAAATAAATCATTTGCTTGAACCTTGCAGTTAAGTCCTTTTCCATCACACCATGCCACTGCCCAAAACACCATCTTAGGCCTCAAAAGGCAAATTTTATGGCGACACAGTACCCCAGAAAGAATTGAATCAGATAATGGGACTCATTTCCGAAATAATCTCATAAGCTCCTGGGCAAAGAAACACGGCATTGAGTGGGTGTACCACATCCCCTATCACCCACAAGCATCTGGAAAGACTGAGAGATATAATGGACTGTTAAAGACTATGGTGAGAGCGCTGGGCAATGGGACATGGAAGCATTGGGATACAAATTTAGCAGAAGCCACTTGGCTAGTTAACATCAGAGGATCTGCTAACTGCCCTGGTCCTGCCCAAACAAAACCCCTACATACTGTGGGAGGAGATAAGGTCCCCGTAGTGCACATGGGGAAGTGGCTGGGGAAGGCAGTGTGGATTTCTCCTCCCATGGGAAAAGGCAAACCCATTCACGGGATTGTCTTTGCTCAAGGACCTGGGTGTACTTGGTGGGTAATGCGGAAGGATGGGGAGACCCAGTGTGTGCCTCAAGGACATTTAACCTTGGGGGAAAAATAATCTGTGATGTGAGTTGTATGTTGTAGGAAGCAATGTAGCAGGAATGACCTGAACTGCAGAGGAGTGAGTTTCATAAGGAACCAGACAAGTGCAACAGTGACCCAAACCAAGCCGGTGTTGGTGCCCAACAATCAAACATACTGCTTCTCCTGTCCTGACCACTCATCGTGACGGATGGGGCCCAAGTCATAACCTGTGTGTGATCATCTGGAGGAGTGGAAGAAGCCCATGGAATATCTATCTCTTAAAGGACAGGGGATAGTAATTAATAAGAATGTATAAATCTGTATGTTGGGTATGAAGGTGGTTTAAGTATGTAGTTTCAGTTGTAAGTGTTGGTAAGAAGGGATTTCAGTAATGAGAATTAAATACAATGGCGTGGTTAGAAGATATCTGTATTAAATCATGTGGGACCTGAGCATGACGCAAATGGTATGGAATAAGGGGTGGAGATTGTATTGGGTCTGGCTGAGATGGAGTTAATTCTCCCCATAGCAGCCCTCATAGCACTGTGCTCTGCATCAGTAGCTAGAAAGGTGTTGATAACACACCAGTGTTTTGGCTACTGCTGAGCAGTGCTGGCACAGCATCAAGGCTGTCTCTCCAACATTTTTGCCCCCCCCTCAATGGCAGGCTGGGGCTGGGCAAGATCTTAGGAGGGGACATAACCAGGACAGCTGACCCAAACTAACCAAACAGATATTCCATACCATATGACGTCAGCTCAGCTATAAAAGCTAAGTAAAGGGAGACGGAAGGGGGGCATTTTTGTCTTCCGGAGCAACCACTACGCGCACTAAAGCCCTGCTTCCCAGGAAGTGGCCAGACATCGCCTGCTGATGGGAAGTAGAGAATAACATCATTTGTTTTCCTTTGCTTTCACACGCGACCTTTGCTTTCACTTTATTAAACTGTCCTTATCTTAACCCACGAGCCTTTTGTTATATTTTCTCCCCCCTGTCCAGCTGAGGAGGGGGAGTGATAGAGTGGCTTTGGTGGGCACCTGGCACCCAGCCAGGGTCAACCCACTACAGTGCGATGTTGGTTTAACAAGTTTCAATGGCAAGCTTCACTTGATATTTACTGCATAGAGGGCAGTTTACTGTTTATGCTTTTTGCTGAAGCATCTGTAAATCAAATGTTTTCTGTTGGTGTACCCTCAGTGAGGGGTGGTGCATCCAGAATGGGTGAAGGTTTAAAAGGTTGTTGTAATGCTAAAGGGTCTGTGTTTATGGGCATCTGCAATTTGGAAGCCTTAGTGTGTCCTTCAATTAATTGCATATTTTCTGCAACTCCTGTTAGGTAGGCATACCATTTTCTGATAGCGGGTTTTTGTGCAACTCCTTCCGGGGGAGCAGTCCCCTTTAGGATTACTTCTAGTAACTTAAATGGTCCTCTAGTTTGCACAGGTTGTTCATGATGCATTCTCTCAACTTGTTTAACTGCTCGGACTAAAGATAAAAATCCCTTTTCCCATTCAGAGTATCAGTGTTCTGTTTCTTTAAATGGGGTTGAGCTAAACAATAAAGGTCTTTTTGGCCCATCGAGGCCATTTGGAACAGGTTACATTAAGTAGCGTGTTTGCTGTAACCCCATTTGGCTATAATAGGGTTTCAGGGGTGTACTGGTCCCAGTAACTGATATGTTTTTAATTCTTCAGTTAGAGTTTTGACCGCCTCTTTATGTTCTACTTTCCACTCCCAGGGTTTGCCTTTCCGCAAGAGTGAGTATAATGGACGGGAAATGATAGAAAATCCAGGTGCATGCTTCCTCCAATATCCTAAAGTTCCCATTAATTGTTGTAACTCCTTCCTTGATTGGGGCATTTGCAGCTCTTTGATTTTCCTTAAGGTATGTGGAGGAATCACTGCACTGCCTGCTATCCACCAAGTATCTAAAAATTTTACTTCTTTACTTGGTCCCTGGCATTTTCCGGGTGGAATCTCAATTTCTGCTTTATTTAGTGCTTGCCATATTGCTGGTGCTGCTTCCCCCACCTTCTCAGGGGAAGTTCCTCCAATCAGAATATCATCTATATATTGGTACAGTTTCACATCTTAGAATCATAGAATCATTTAGGTTGCAAAAAGACCTTCAAGATCATTGAGTCCAACCATCATCCATGCCCACTAAACCATATCCTGGAGTACCCCGTCTACGCGCTTTTTGAATACCTCCAGGGATGGTGAATCAACCACTTCCCTGGGCAGCCAGTTCCAATGTCTGACAACCCTCTCAGTAAAGAAATTTTTCCTAATATCCAACCTAAATATCCCTTGCTGCAACTTGAGGCCATTTCCTCTTATCCTAACTGCAGACACCTGACAGAAGAGACCAGCACTCACCTCACTACAACCCCCCTTCAGGTAGTTGTACAGAGCGATAAGGTCTCCCCTCAGCCTCCTCTTCTCCAGACTAAACAGCCCCAGCTCCCTCAGCCGCTCCTCATAAGACTTATGCTCCAGGCCCCTCAACAACTTGGTTGCCCTTCTCTGAACACGTTCCAGCAGCTCAATGTCTTTCCTGTAGTGAGGGGCCCAAAACTGAACACAGGACTCGAGGTGCGGCCTCACCAGTGCTGAATACAGGGGAACAATCACCTCCCTGCTCCTGCTGGCCACACTATTTCTGATACAGGCTAGGATGCCATTGGCCTTCTTGGCCACCTGGGCACACTGCTGGCTCATATTCAGCCAGCTGTCAACCAGCACCCCCAGGTCTTTCTCTGCCAGGCAGCTTTCCAGCCACTCTTCCCCAAGCCTGTAGCGCTGCATGGGATTGCTGTGACCCAAGTGCAGGACCCAGCATTTGGCCTTGTTGAATCTCATACAATTGGCCTCAGCCCATCAATCCAGCCTGTCCAGATCTCTCTGTAGAGCCTTCCTAACCTCAAGCAGATCAACCCTGCCTCCCAACTTGGTGTTGTCTGCAAAATTGCTGAGGGTGCACTCAAACACCTCGTCCAAATCATTGATAAAGATATTAAACAGAACGGGGCCCAACACTGAGCCCTGGGGAACACCACTTGTGACCCACCACCAACTGGATTTCACCCCATTCACCAAACCCTCTGGGCTCGTCCATCCAGCCAGTTTTTCACCCAGCAAAGAGTACACTTGTCCAAGCCATGAGACGCCAACTTCTCAAGGAGTATGCCATGAGAGACAGTGTCAAAGGCCTTGCTGAAGTCAAGGTAGACAACATCCACAGCCTTTCCCTCATCCACTAGGCGGGTCACCTAGTCATAGGAGGAGATCACGTTGGTCAAGCAGGACCTGCCTTTCATGAACCCATGCTGGCTGGGCCTGATCCCCTGGTTGTCCTGGACTTGCCATGTGAGTGCTCTCAAGACAAACCGTTCCATAATCTTCCCTGGTACCAAGGTCAGGCTGACAGGCCTGTAGTTCCCCGGATCCTCCCTCTGACCCTTCTTGTAAATGGGAGTCACATTGGCAAGCCTCCAGTCCTCTGGGACCTCCCCTGTTGACCAGGATCGCTGATAGATGATAGAGAGTGTCTTGGCAAGCACTTCCGCCAGTTCCCTCAGTACTCTTGGATGGATCCCATCAGGTCCCATAGATTTGTGAGTGTCCAGATGGCGTAGCAGGTCCCTAACTAATTCCTCCTGGATTAAGGGGGGTATGTTATGCTCTTCATCCTTACCTTCCAGCTCATGGGGTGCGGTACCCTGAGGATGATTGGACTCACTATTAAAGACTGAGGCAAAGAAGGCATTAAGTACCTCGGCCTTTTCCTCATCACTGGTTGCTACGTTCCCTTCTGTATCCATTAAAGGATAGATATTCTCCTTGGGATTCTTTTTACTGTGTCCTAGTTTCAGCTGGGATAGAGTTAACTGTCTTCCTAGTAGCTGGTACAGTGCTATGTTTTGAGTTCAGTATGTGAAGAATGTTGATAACACTGATGTTTTCAGTTGTTGCTCAGTAGTGTTTAGACTAATGTCAAGGATTTTTCAGCTTCTCATGCCCAGCCAGCGAGAAAGCTGGAGGGGCACAAGAAGTTGGCACAGGACACAGCCAGGGCAGCTGACCCAAACTGGCCAAAGGGGTATTCCATACCATGTGACGTCCCATCCAGTATAGGAACTGGGAAGTGGGGGCGGGGAATGACCGCTCGGGGACTAGCTGGGTGTCGGTCGGCAGGTGGTGAGCAATTGCACTGCGCATCATTTGTATATTCCAATCCTTTCATTACTGCTGTTGTCATTTTATTAGTGTTATCATTATCATTATTAGTTTCTTCTTTTCTGTTCTATTAAACTGTTCTTATCTCAACCCGCGGGTTTTGCTTCTTTTTCCCGATTTTCCCCCCCATCCCACTCGGTGGGGAGGGAGTGAGTGAGCGGCTGCGTGGTGCTTAGCTGCTGGCTGGGGTTAAACCACGATATACTGTTAACATATTTGTAAAAACATTTTTTGTTGTCCCTTACGACAGTGGCCAGATTTAGTTCTAGCTGAGCTTTTGCCTTTCTAATTTCCTCTCTGTATGATCTAACAAGATCCCTGTACTCCTCCCAAGTTGCCTGTCCTTTCTTCCAGACATGATAAACTCTCCTTTTTTTCTTGGCTCCTAGCAAAAGCTCCCCATTCAGCCAGGCCGGTCATTTTCCTCGGCGGTTCGACTTGTGGCACATGGGAATAGCCTGGTCCTGAGCCATTAAGATTTCCTTCTTAGAGAATGTCCATCCCTCCTGGACCCCTTTGCCCTTCAGGACTGTCTCCCAAGGGACTCTCTCAACCAGTGCCTTGAAGAGGCCAAAGTTTGCCCTCCGGAAGTCCATAGTGGTGGTTTTGCTGACCACCTTCCTTGCCTCACCAAGAACTGAGAATTCTATCCTTTCATGGTTGCTAAGCCCAAGATGGCCTCTGGCCATCACACCTCCCACCAGTCCTTCCCTGTTTGTAAACAGTAGATCTAGCAAGGCTCCTCCCCTGGTTGGCTCACCCACCAGCTGTGTCAGGAAGTTATCTTCCACACACTCCAGGAACCTCCTAGATTGTTTACTCACTGCTGTGTTGTATTTCCAGCAGATGTCTGGAAAGTTAATGTCCCCCACGAGGACAAGGGCACACGATTCTGAGACTACTGCCAGCCGCTTGTAGAATGATTCATCTGTCTCTTCAACCTGGTTGGGTGGTCTATAACAGACTCCCAGCACAATATCTGCCTTATTCTCCTGGTGTTTTCTGCCAGAGGCTCCAGGTGAGACCATGCTCCCCAGCTGCAGTGTAGAGTACATTTTGTACACCTGGTCCTGTCCAGACAGGCCCAAGAGCTACTGCACGAGCTATTTCCTGTCTGATACGCTCAAAGGCTTGTTGTTGCTCAGGGCCCCATTCAAAATAGTTCTTTTTCCGGGTTACTCGACAGAGAGGGCTCACAAGCTGACTATAACCTGGAATACGCATTCTCCAGAACCCCACAAGGCCTAGGAAAGCTTGTGTTTCTTTCTTGTTAGCTGGTGGAGACATAGTTGCTATCTTGTTGACCACATCCATAGGCACATGACGGCATCCATCCTGCCATTTTATTCCCAAGAACAATACAAGTATACAATAAAATTTCTTTAAATGTCAAAAAAATCAATTAGAAATGTACATATGATATTACTGAGTAGGCATATCAGAACATCAAAAATACGTAGTTCTTCACTTGTCCATATGTGTGTGAAGAGATTTTTTTTCACGTATTGTTTGTTTTTATTTATTTGTGATGTTACACAGAAGTGATCTGCAATGCATTTTATACAACTTGGGTATAAATGTTAATTGCTGCTGAAATAAGGCCGATCTAGAAATACACAGATAATATATTCCTCTTTAATGTTAATTTTAAACCATATGATCCTTTTTTTTCCTCATATTTTCCTGTTATGTATGTAACTAGATTGGGTGAGTACAAATTTAAAATTACAAATTTACTTTATATCTTTTGAACATATTTCCATTAACATCTCACATTACTAGCAAATGATGTAGTTAATGCAGATTCCGAATCTCAGTTTGGAATTTGAACATTTAACACCTTTAAGGGTTGCTGTTTAAATACTGTGCGGAGACTCAATTAAGCGCTCAAACTCTCTGTGCAAGATTCCCTTTATTTCACAAAAGAATCCAACTTATATATGTTTCAACAAAGATCCAGAAAGTACTAACGGCATACAGCCAATACTACTAACACAGGAGGGCATATCTGGCCTAGCTGGGATGTTTGCCAGTCCTCAGAACAGTTAAAGATAAAAACATTCCATAGACATACTCGTGACTGTCTTCAGCCACATCTTCCCAGGCCTACACAAGGCCATCCTCCAACCTGACCTTGTGAAACTAGTTCTTCAAAGGCTTGGCAAACATGCAGCACAACAAATTCTAATGGTCACTCTTGAAAACAAATGCCAGGTGTTCCGAGCTGCTCCCACATCTCCCCCTTTTTTGTTTAGGAACATCAGATTCACAAGGAAGGCAGCGAGGACTCTAGCTTCGAACCGACACAATCCTCGTACTGCTCCTTCAGATGATTCTGATTGCTGAAAATACACAAATGATTAATAACCCTCCAATAGCAATACAAATTCAGATACACAAATTTAAACCTTCAAACCATGTCTTTGGATTTAAGCATTTAACACTATTAGACAATTCTTTGAAAAACACCTTATTCTGCTGATTTTGTATATTTCCCATTTGATCTTGTAATATCTGTGCAAGGTCTTAGATCTCTCACGCAATATTAGTAGCAAATGCACCTTGCAAATGTGCCTTCACCTAATTCCAATCACATACACTTTCATTCCCTTGTAAAGGAGTTACACAGAGCCCTTGTTTTTGAAATTCCCAATTGCAATGTAATTTCATTCTATTCTGTAATGCACTTTGTCTATCTCTATGTGATGGGTTGATCCTGGCTGGACACCAGGCACCCACCATAGCTATTCTATCACTCTCTCCTCCACAGCTGGACAGGGGAATGGGAAATGAGGCCTGCGGTCAGTTCATCACACGTTATCTCTGTCGCTTCATCCTCCTCAGGGGGAGCACTCATCACACTCTTCCCCTGCTCCAGCGTGGGATCTCTCCCACGAGAGACAGTCCTCCATGAAGATCTTCAGCATGGGTTCTTTCTGTGGCGTGCAGTCCTTCAGGAGCATACCGCTCCAGCGTGGGTCCCCCACGGGGTCATAGGTCCTGCCAGAAAACCCGCTCCGTGGGCTTCTCTCTCCACAGATCTGCAGGTCCTGCCAGGATTCTGCTCCAGCACGGGCTTCCCACGGGGTCACAGCCTCCTTCAGGCACCCACCTGCTCTGGCGTGGGGTCCTCCACGGGCTGCAGGTGGATATCTGCTCCACCGTGGACCTCCCTGGGCTGCAGGGGAACAACCCGTCTCACCATGGTCTTCACCACGGGCCGCAGGGGAATCTCTGCTCTGGCGCCTGGAGCATCTCCTCCCCCTCCTTCTTCACTGACCTTGGCATCTGCAGGATTATTTCTCTTACACGTTCTCACTCTTCAGCTGCCATTTCTGTGTGTTCCGCAACCGCATCTCTCTTCCCCCTCTCCAGCTGTTTGGTTTTATTATTTTTTTAAATCTTCCTCTCTCTCTCCTTTTTTTTTTTTTTTAATATATGCACAGAGGTGCTACCACTAACACTGATTGGCTTGGCTTTGGCCAGCAGCAGGTCCATCTTAGAGCCAGCCGGCATTGGCTCTATCAGACACAGGGGAAAACCTCCAGCAGCCCCCACAGAAGCCACCCCTGTAACCCCCCGCTACCAAAACCTTGCCACACAAACCCAATACAGCCCAAGCCAAATTACCACTGCTTCCAAAGCATCCAATCATTCTAGTACTGTTGATCAATTTGTACCTGGGTATTCATTTCAGCTGTAACATTTTTTAATACATTAGCTACTGCGTGAGCAGTCTGAATGGATTTCACAAGCGCCGTGGTAGCAACGGCGGCAGTAACTGCAATAATGATAGCTGATATTATAAAGGCAATGAGCCATCCTATAAATTGTTTTGGGTGACTAATTGTCTGCTTTAAAAGCCTTGATAATTGACTTAATCCTTATTCCCTTTCCCACGATTTGGTCATATTTACAGGGATCCACAATTCAGCACGACATCATATTGGCATGATAACTGTAAGACTTAATTCAGATATATTCTTATGAGTAAAATAGCTAAAATACCAAGGTTAATTCAGATTAGTTTCAAAAGCATGGTTATGTAAAGTGATATCTAGAAATTGAGTTCCTACAAAAACATAAGGATGTGAAGTACATATCACCAAATCTTTGTGATTCTATACATTCTTGTGTCGTCTTATGCCACGAGCTCAGCCCAGCAATCAGTAGGTGCCAGCTTTACGTGGGCATCCCCACCGAGGCAATGGTGGCCTCGCCGTACACCAGCCCGATGATCTTCGGAAAAATCCCAGTATTTATACTTTTGCAGAGGAACGGGTTTCAGCACACGTGGCCAGCGGGTGCCAAAAGACGCCTCAATTGTAACATAGGGAGCCTATGACGCATGCGCTCGCTGGCCAGGCGCACTGCACGAGCCATAGCCACCCTGTCTATTGGTTCATGGGCTTTGTACGTGCGGCATATTGTCATCATCCAGCAGTCTGCGTTTTCCTCGGCTATCTATCTCTCCCCCAGTGTTCATCCACGGACCAAAATCCCATTTTTTAACCCATCCACAAAGAAAAAAAATCAGAATTCTTACAATACTGTTGCTGGCCACTATTGCCAGGTATGCTAAAAAAGGTATTCTTTGGAGTAGGATACACGTTGCATCATCACGCTAGCTTGTTGTTACATTCTCTTCAAATGTCCCTATGTGATAGCTTTTTCATTCTCAATGTGCTGCTTCCTCCTCATTTGTCTCTTCTCCTTCAAATTCAGAGTCTTCATCTGTGGGATTGGGTTGTCCAGGTGGTTTCGCCAGCTCATGATATGGCTTCATGTGTTTAGCTGGAATCCACTTGGTTCCTGTGGGAAGAAGAACACAAGCATACCCTCGCCCCCAAGTGATTAGTTCCACAGGTCCATTCCAACCAGGTCCACTAAAAGGATCCTTATACAGTACTTTAGGTCTGTGTGAAATAGAATCAGGAGTTTTAAAATGCCGATCTATCGCTGAGCTGGCCATTAAGTCTGGTGAGCGATTTAAAAAATTCGAAGTAAACATAGCATTATCTAGCTGTTCTTGTGGTGGCATATTCCCCCTTTTTTGTTTATGCAACATGGACTTTAAAGCATGATGCGCACGCTCAATTATTGCTTGTCCAGTAGGTCAATGTGGAATTCCTGTCACATGGGATACCTGCCACTGTTGCAAAAATAACTGAGTAGATTTAGCTACATACCCTGGACCATTGTCAGTTTTAATGGTTTGAGGAACCCCCATAATCGCAAAGCATCGTGACCAATGTCGTTGTACATCACGTGCCCTTTCTCCAGAATGAGCAGTAGCACAAATATAAGAGGAAAAGGTATCAATAGAAACATGCACGAATTTCAAGAAGCCAAAGGCAGATACATGTGTAACATCACTTTGCCAAATGGCATTAGAGTGTAAACCATGTGGGTTAACTCCAATGCTCACTGCATCCGAAGCAACTCTTTGACAATCTGGACAAGAACGAATTATATCTTTAGCCTGTGCTTTTGTCAAATTAAACATCTTTTGCAATGCTGCAGCATTTTGGTGAAAAAAGGAATGAGAGGCCACAGCAGAGTGGAATTGCACTGTGCCGACAGTAAGAGTCAGCCACGGCATTGCCTTTAGTCAAAGGTCCTGGCAGCACAGTGTGCGACCTAATGTGACAAATAAACAAAGGATAAGCTCTTTTATTTAAAAGAGTTTGCAATTCCAAAAATTTGTTGAATAAGTCTTCATCATTTATCTCCTTTAAGTAAGATCCTGGTAATCGCTGTACAACACGGACGACATATTCTGAATCAGAAATAATATTGAGTGGTTCCAATGGAAATAAAACTAAAGCGTGTAAAACAGCCTGTAATTCCACACGCTGCGTGGAACCTTGTAACAGAACAACAGATGTGTGCCATACTCCATTATCTAGCCAGGCAACTACACCTCGTCCAGTTTTTCCAGAGCCATCCACAAAAACTGTATGAGCATTAACAACAGGAGTATCTGATATTATCGTCTGTGGTTTGATGTTTAATGTGTGAAGGTTTTGCAGTAACTTACATTTAGGCAGTGAGAAAGAAATTTTGTTCGTGAAGTCGGCCAATGCAATTTGCAGTGATTGTGATAGAACAAAAAGGTAATCAAAATCTTGTTTTGAAAAAGGAAGATACAAGGTATCGGGATCAAAACCAATGAGACACTGAATACGTGACCGTGCTTTTTGTACCACAGTCACAATCATTTCTAAAGGCTGTGTAATAGTTTTCTTTAAAGTGTTAGAGAGAAACACCCATTCCAAATATAAAATTTTCTGAGCGACTTTATCATGTTGTCCTATAATAGCAAAAGGTTGTTTTGGACCTTGTATGACATACACATCAACAGGTAAAGTTAAGTCCCTTCTATAGGCTTGTAATGTAGATATCTTTTGTGAAACTAAATTTAACTCTTCTTTGGCAGCTGGAGTTAAGATCCGTGGTGATGATAAATCAGGATCACCTCTCAGAATGTTAAAGAGATTACTTAATTCCTCTGTGGTTATACCTAACATAGGTCATACCTAGTTCATTGTTCCTAATAATTTTTGAGCATCATTCAGAGTTCGTATATCTGTCTGCAACTTTAATGATTGAGGCTGAACTGTTCTTTCTGTAAGAATCCACCCTAAATATTTCCAGGGCGGCAACTTTTGATTTTTTTCTGTAGCAATTTGAAGTCCAAAGGTGTGCAAAGAATTTACAAGATGTTGCACAACACTTTCCAAATACTGTGTTGTTTCTGTTGCAATTAAAATATCATCCATGTAATGATATATTATAGCATTTGGAAATGCGTCTCGGCTCGGTTGAATAGCCGCAGTAACTACTATCTGACATATAGTAGGACTATTCATCATGCCCTGAGGTAGCACTGTCCACTGATAATGCTGCATAGGCTCGGCGTTATTTACACTAGGCACTGAAAAGGCAAAATGTGCACAATTATTGGGATGTAAAGGAATCATGAAGAAGCAGTCTTTTAAATCAATTACTTGTAATTCCCACTCTTTAGGGATCATTGCAGGATTTGGCGTTCCCAGCTGAGTAATGCCCATAGGTTGTAACACTGCATTTATCGCTCGTAAATCCTGCAATAATTACCATTTTCCCGACTTTTTTGGAATAACAAAAATCGGTGTGTTCCATGGACTAGTTGAAGTGACAATGTGTCCTTGCTGCAACTGCTCTTGAATTAATTTATGTGCTTGTATCAATTTGTCCCCTTTTAACGGCCACTGATTGACCCAAACAGGCGCAGAGGTTAGCCACGTAAGTTTGAGCAGGGGTTTTACATCAGCGACCCTTAGGATAAATTTGAATTGACTGTGGTTAGGGTAATGTGCCATTGTTTCAATAAATCTCTGCCCCACAAATTTACAGATGAGTCAAGTACATAAGGCTGAATCCATGCTTCATGCTTCTCAGGTCCCTTTACTGACAAAAGTTTGGCACTTCGCATGGGCTGTCGAGTGCCTCCTATACCAACAATTGTAGAAAGAGCTATTTGCAATGGCCACGAAGTTGGACGGGCCTTTTTTGATATGATAGAAACATCTGCTCCGGTATCTAGCATTCCTGAAAACCATCTACCCTCAATTTGCAATTTTAAAATCGGCTGTTGCTGTGTTATTTCCTGTGACCATAACACAAAAGGTCTCCCAGTGCTACCAAAGCTACCATCACCTCGATTATTTTGCATGTTTTGCAGTACCCAACAAGGAAGCAATATTAATTGAGCTATTTTTGTGTTCGCCAGAATTGTACATGGAATTTGCATTGAAGCTAGCATGATTTTAATTTCCCCTTGATAATCTGAATCAATAACTCCGGGGTATACAATTATTCCCTGTGTCGTAGCACTAGATCGTCCAATTATTAATCCTAACATGCCATCAGGCAAAGGTCCGAATATTGCAGTCCCCACAATATAAATTCTCTGTTCTTTTATTGAGAGGTCGGCTGCTGTTGCCAAATCCAGCCCGGCACTCCCTGTAGTTGCGGGCTGGAGGTCATAGATGGTTCTTGCGGGCTGCCTGTTTGTGTAGCAGTCCCATCGGTTAGTGGTGCCTGCACTGAATTCCAGACCCTGTTGGTTTGTGGGGCACCGGGTCTCGCGCCCCTCCTGTAGTTTCCCTGGAAGAGATTACCTTCTTTGTCAAATTTCGATTTGTGTTGATTCGCCCAATGATATCCTTTACTACAGTGAGGGCAGAAGTGATTTACAGGTTTATCGCATTTGGATTTTTGTCATTTAGGACATTGCTTAGCCATATGTCCCAATTTTCCACAGTCAAAGCATTTCACAGTAACTTGATTAACATTTAGTTGCTGTGACAGTGCAGCAGCTAACATGTTAGCTCTATGAGTTTCTGTCCCTATATTTTGACATATCTTAATATACTGCCCGATGTCAGTAGGTCTTCCTTTAACTGACTTCAGTGCAGCCTGACAGTCCGTATTTGCATTCTCATAAGCCAATTGAAATAATAATGCTTTTGCAGCTTCCTGATTTTCTACCTGCCGTGTTATCACAGCTTGAAGGCGATCAATAAAAGATACATACGGTTCCTGAGAGCCCTGTTGTATAGATGCAAATGAAGTGGTACTTTGCCCAGTTTCAGGTACACATCGTATAACCATGATTGCAAAATGAGTGGCTTGATCAAAAACTTGCTTTGGCAAAGCTGCTTGTGCCTGAGGTGTAATGTAAGGGCCTGTTCCTTGTAACATGTTTTGATCTATAAGTATCCCTGATGACAAGTTCTCCATAATTTGTTCCACTGACAAATCATTATATTCTAATTGCCATACAGAATACTGAGCAGAAGTCAACACCGTTTTCATAAGCAATTTCCAGTCCCAAGGAGTCATAGTATAAGTGCCTCCAATTGCTTCCACTAGTCCCATTGTAAATGAATTGTGTAACCCATTTTCACGAATTGATTTCCGTAATTCTTTTATCATTTCATAAGGTAAACCATCATGCTGTGGTGGAGTATGGGGTTTGTATATAACAGGAAAAGTGAACATGGTATCACCTTGCTGTAGAGCTTTTTCTCGACAGCGTTGCATCAAGCTATGTGTATTTTTTCCCAAATCATTAAGTGAATTGTCACATTTAGTATCAAAGTCTGGTAAAGGCGGAGCTGAAGGCACTATAATGTTTTCTCCGCACCGCTGTAAAGCAGGAGCCACAGGATTAGACAGAGGCACAGAGTTAGAGGGATTAGTAGGAGAAGGAGATACAGGCAGTGCAGCAAAGCCAGGTTCTGTTTTAAGTTCTGCAAACCCTGGAGAGGGAGTACCAGGCGATTGGGGTGGGTGGGTGGGGGACGGCGGCGGCACAGCAGCGGCTGTGGCGGACGCAGAGGTCGCGGGAGGCAGCGGCGGCGAAGGTGCGGCGGCCGCGGCAGGCGGCGGCGGCGGCGAGGGGGGTGCGAAAGCAGCGGGGACCTGTATGCGGTGGTAAGGGTCGGCGAGCCCGCGGAGCCCGTGCTGCCTGCCCGCTGCCTGCCTGTCGGCGGGATGCGTGCGTTAACGGTGTTAGTGCAGGCGGTGGTGGAGGTAATGAGGGATTGTCGTGGTTTAACCCCAGCCAGCAACTAAACACCACGCAGCCGCTCACTCACTCCCCCCCACACCCAGTGGGATGGGGGAGAAAATCAGGAAAAGAAGCAAAACCCGTGGGTTGAGATAAGAACGGTTTAATAGAACAGAAAAGAAGAAACTAATAATGATAATGATAACACTAATAAAATGACAACAGAAATAATGAAAGGATTGGAATGTACAAATGATGCGCAGTGCAATTGCTCACCACCCGCCGACCGACACCCCGCCAGTCCCCGAGCGGCGAATCCCTGCCCCCACTTCCCCGTTCCTATACTAGATGGGACGTCACATGGTATGGAATACACCGTTGGCCAGTTTGGGTCAGGTGCCCTGGCTGTGTCCTGTGCCAACTTCTTGTGCCCCTCCAGCTTTCTCACTGGCTGGGCATGAGAAGCTGAAAAATCCTTGACATTAGTCTAAACACTACTGAGCAACAACTGAAAACATCAGTGTTATCAACATTCTTCACATACTGAACTCAAAACATAGCACTGTACCAGCTACTAGGAAGACAGTTAACTCTATCCCAGCTGAAACCAGGACAGGGATATAAATCTGGCTCTTTTTCAGAATCCACCCTGCCTGATACAAAAGAATTATTATCAGAATCAGAATCCTGCTCATTAGTGGCCTGCTTACAGACTGTCTCCTCAAAAGCAGTATCAGGCTGTATTGGTATGATTTTCACTGACGGCTATAAATGCACCAGCGCAGCATAAATAAATCTCCATGTCATAATTAAATTTTCTGATACACCAAAGGCCAAAGTTGTTCGCGTTTGTAAATGTTCCCCGACTCTTTCCCAAACCTTGCTATCAAAAGTTCCCTTTGTGGGAAACCAGTTACAATTATCCTTTACCCATGTTAAAAGAGAAGCAATTTGTCCCTCTGTTACTTTATACCCAGAAGCCCGTAAAATCTGCTGCAAAGCATTTAAGTAGAGCTTATGCTCCTGAGAAACTGATTGCCCCATGCTACCGCAATCTCGCAACTCACCCGTTCCGCAGGGGTTGCTGTTACCTATTTTCTTGGAGTCGTGGCCACTTCTTCAAAACTCTCCCCATTAGATTACGTGGTCTCCGCAGTGAAGGGGAATCACCTCTTCTTTTCTCGATCACGTCGTTTTCTTCACTTAATCATGCCGGCTTCTTCTCTCCATCACGTTGTCTTTCTTCTCTCGATCATGTCGTCTTCTTCTCTCGATCACGTCAGGGTCACCATCTGCGGAGACTCAATTAAGCGCTCAAACTCTCTGTGCAAGATTCCCTTTATTTCACAAAAGAATCCAACTTATATATGTTTCAACAAAGATCCAGAAAGTACTAACGGCACACAGCCAATACTACTAACACAGGAGGGCATATCTGGCCTAGCTGGGATGTTTGCCAGTCCTCAGAACAGTTAAAAATAAAAACATTCCATAGACATACTCGTGACTGTCTTCAGCCACATCTTCCCAGGCCTACACAAGGCCATCCTCCAACCTGACCTTGTGAAACTAGTTCTTCAAAGGTTTGGCAAACATGCAGCACAACAAATTCTAACGGTCACTCTTGAAAACAAATGCCAGGTGTTCCGAGCTGCTCCCACATACTGTACAATATTACATCCAAATATATATAGAATATTTTAGACAGTGGTGTCCCGATCCAATGTCGGGGAAGGTTTCGACATGATCCCAAGAGTGAGATTAAGACACAAATGAGGTCAAATGCTGTATACCCAAAAGAGCTTTTATTATCAAAAGTAGAAAATAGTAGCGATAGGATAGAACGGAAGAAAAGGCAGAAATCAAGCAAGCAGTCGGGATAGAGTTGCAAGGATAGTCACCACCATGGATCCAGCAGCATCCCATTGGTCCTCAGTCTTCAATTCTTCGGTGGTGGGTTCACACCACGGCTTGTCTCCATGGTTTTTTATAGGGCATAGTTTGATGATGCATGCACATACATATTGTTCATGCACTGTTCACACACTGCAGGTTTTGTCTATCACATGACCTTCGCGTGATCAACACCAGAAACCAGTACCTTATCTCAAAGACTACAGTTTCCATGAGAATGGTAGTCTCCACATTCTTCACTGGCTCTGGCCTGTCTCCTCCCCTGGATGCCTCAGTGGCCTGGTAATCGTCCTTTTGGACAGAGGAGTGTCCTGCTTAAACAAGCCATCTCTGGGGTAAGTCACAGCAAACAATCCTTGAGACGAATGGCTTGAGATGATAGTCCAGTCTGTCACAACAAACAATCTTTGAGACAAATAGCGCGAGATAACAATTCGGTCTCTCACAAGCGGTGATAAGACATTTCACTTGCAGGATTACACAATGTTGGAATAGAATGAACATTTTTTTAATGCAACATTTTTATCAAAATGCTATTTCATTAAATGACATCTTTTTTTGTTGAAACTTTATTTAGAGGAAAAAATATTTTGTATTCTTACAGATGGAACTTCTTTTTTCTCTTCATTCTGGAGCTATTTTTTTTATTTGAAAAATATAGTCTCTTATTAAATAGAAAGCTCAAATGCAGAATGTAAGATCTGAATTTATTGAGAGTATGCTTTGGTTCCCATTAAAAATTTTAAGAGAAAAATTCATAGAGCAGACAATTAATAATATTCCAGATTGAAACACAGGGGAATAAATGGGATTTTTCTGGAAACAAGAGGAAGTTGATTTCTTCACAGCTGTAATCAAAATGATACTTTGAAATGATCAAGCATAGGAAATGATTTTCACATACATATTTTACATTAGGTGTACTCTCTGAGAACAGCCTGTTAAATGCATTCACTTATCTACTGACTTTCTTTTTCTGTTTCTAGTCTAAGCCTCCAGACTTTCTGATTCTTTTAAACATCATAGTTACAGTTTTCCCTTTTACTTTAAATGAAGGCTAAACATTAGTTCTGTGAAAAGTTAACAGATCAGATCCTCTTGGTACTTAAATATACCATATTTTTTGCTTTCCTTTAAATGGTCTTCTTTAAAATAAATAATGTCTATAAAATGGAGATGAAAAGAAAGGACTTTAAATTATCTTGCAAAAATATATAGGCAGATAATATTTAGTTCTTGTTACAGCAAAGAAAATAGAACAGCCAAGCCATGAAAGGCTGTAACTCTGGTTTTATCTCTTTCCCAGCAGTGAACTAATTTTATGAGATGTCTTTCATAGGTCTGTTGCTTGAACTTCTGAGTACAGAGTAAAAATGTGGGCCTTATCAGAGGATCTGTTCTATGTGCTAGAGTAAGATCTGGTTGACTGCTATTACTTTCAACAAAGTAAGTTTCTGTGCAGTTTCAAGTAATGGCTATGTAATGGTCTCATTCTGTTCTCTCTTGCCACATCCCTTCTCAACTATAATTTTCTTTACTTCAAAAGTAACTCTGGTCTCTCTTCTGGCATAGGTGACAGGCTGATTAAATTCAACAGTTTGACGATGAGAAATGTGTGAATAGGTGGCTGAAGAATCTCACAGACTCTACAAGAAAAGGTTTCATTATGACAGTCTGTGGCCTTATCAGGTCTAACATGTTAGACATGTCTTCCCTAACAGGAAGGGACAGAAAATAAATGTATGGTTATAAGATAATTTTTGATAGTTATGTATGATCTGAAATTCATTGAACATGCAGAAACAGAGACTTTTCAATGAAGACAAATCAGTACTGTGGATTTTCAGCTGCTTTTATCTAGTTTTATATTCAAGCAATAGGATTTTTATAACAAATTTGTCTGAAAAGTTTGAGTTGTGTCTTTCTCAGACTGCAACCTTCCTGCAACATTTCCTTCCTTAGTTTCCTTCTGTTACTCTGTCCTAGCTCATATGTCCTTTCTCCTCCAGATGTTTAGATGCTTACAGGTGTTTATTATAATCTCAATCACTGTCCAAAACATCTATTGTTCATGCATATTCTGCTATTCTTGGTCTGCCACAATGTAAGATAGTTCTCTTTCATGCTCCTTATCATTTTTGCAACTATGCCTCAGCTTTGGCAGAAGACCTGAATTCAATGTGTTTTGAAATTATCACCTCTGGACACGCGCATGATTGATGGAGAACACTGAATAGAATGTATCAAGTAACTTATACGATATTCAGCACCATGGTTTCCAAGCCATTTTATGACAATGAAATTATAGAAACTTTTTTATAATTCTGGAAAAAGAATTGTCAGCTTTTTCTTAGGTAACTTAAATACAGATGTGAATAGCATCTTTTTTTTGTATATACAGAGAGAACTACAGCAAGAGATTTCAATAATCAGTAGTAAAACTTGATGTCATCCTAATTATTTTCCTCAGTCAAAGCTCTAATCTAATTATTTTATAATTGCAAAAGTAAAATGTAGAAAATAATCCTTAGCCCTAAATGTTTTGTTTGAGATGCTTCATTTATTATGTATGCATGAATCAGTAGCAATTGCTCCTATTCATTAAAATGTGAATATATAATTGTGCTTTTTGATTCACAGATTAATTGGTATAAATTTGGACAATAACTATGCTATGTTTGATGCTTAAATTTCTTGATGTAGAATATACTTGCAAAGCCTGATTGTTCTGCACATAGAGATGGTGGCAAAATCCTGTTTAATTAAATGGGGAGAGGATGCAGCCTACACAGAGGTACTAAAAGCTATGTAGAAGTGTCGTGGTTTAACCCCAGCCAGCAACTAAGCACCATGCAGCCACTCACTCACTTCCCCCCACACCCAGTGGCTTGGGGGAGAAAATCGGGAAAAGAAGTAAAACTCGTGGGTTGAGATAAGAACGGTTTAATGGAACAGAAAAGAAGAAACTAATAATGATAATGATAACACTAATAAAATGACAACAGTAATGATAAAAGGATTGGAATGTACAAATAATGCACAGTGCAATTGCTCACCACCCACCAATCGACACCCAGTTAGTCCCCGAGCGGCGATCCCCCCTGCCCCCAGTCCCCCCAGTTTATATACTAGATGTGACATCACATGGTATGGAATACCCCGTTGGCCACTTTGGGTCAGCTGCCCTGGCTGTGTCCCCTCCCAACTACTTGTGCCCCTCCAGCTTTCTTGCTGGCTGGGCTTGAGAAGCTGAAAAATCCTTGACATTAGTCTAAACACTACTGAGCAACAACTGAAAACATCAGTGTTATCAACATTCTTCTGTATTGGTTTTGTGTGGCAAGGTTTTGGTAGCGGGTGGGGTTACAGGGGTGGCTTCTGTAAGAAGCTGCTGGAAGCTTCCCCTGTGTTCGACAGAGCCCATACCAGCCGGCTCTAAGACAGACCCGCCGCCAGCCAAGGCCGAGCCAATCAGCGATAGTGGTAACGCCTCTGTGATAACATTTTTAAGAAGGAAAAAAGTTGGGACGGCGGTATTTTCGGCAGCCGGAGAGAGGAGTGAGAACATGTAAGAGAAACAACCCTGCGGACACCAAGGTCAGTGAGGAAGGAGGGGGAGGAGATGCTCCAGGCGCCGGAGCAGAGATTCCCCTGCAGCCCGTGGGGAAGACCATGGTGAGGCAGGCTGTCCCCCTGCAGTCCATGGAGGTCCATGGTGGAGCAGATATCCACCTGCAGCCCGTGGAGGACCCCACGCCGGAGCAGGTGGGTTCCCGAAGGAGGCTGTGACCCCGTGGGAACCCCGCGCTGGAGCAGGCTCCTGGCAGGACCTGCGGATCTGTGGAGAGAGGAGCCCACGGAGCAGGTTTTCTGGCAGGACTTGTGACCCCGTGGGGGGCTCACGCTGGAGCAGTCTGTGCCTGAAGGACTGCACACCGTGGAAAGGACCCATGCTGGAGCAGTTCGTGAAGAACTGCAGCCCGTGGGAAGGACCCACGTTGGAGAAGTTCGTGGAGGACTGTCTCCCGTGGGTGGGACCCCACGCTGGAGCAGGGGAAGAGTGTGATGAGTCCTCCCCCTGAGGAGGATGAAGCGGCAGAAATAACGTGTGATGAACTGACCGTAAACCCCATCCCCGTCCCCCTGTGCCGCTGGGGGGGTGGTAGAGAATCCGGGAGTGAAGTTGTGCCCGGGAAGAAGGGAGGGGTGGAGGGAAGGTGTTCTGAGATTTGGTTTTATTTCTCATTACCCTACTCCGGTTGATTTGTAATAAATCAAGTTAATTTTTCCCCAAACTGAGTCTGTTTTGCCCGTGACGCTAATTGGTGAGTGATCTCTCCTATCCTTATCTCAACCCACAAGCTCTTTGTTATATTTTCTCTCCCCTGTCCAGTTGAGAAGGAGGGGGAGTGATAGAACAGCTCTGGTGGGCACCTGGCATCCAGCCAGGGTTAACCCATCACATCTTCTCATACTGAACTCAAAACATAGCACTGTACCAGCTACTAGGAAGACAATTAACTCTATCCCGGCTGAAACCAGGACAAGAAGATTAATGTAAAGTTCTCAGTAGTCTGGGGTTTCCTCTGGAGACTGCTCTGTAAATTTAGCCTTAATTGGAAATGGAGGGAAAAAAAGATCTTAAGGTTTTCTCTGTTAAGTATAAATAAGTTAGCTTAAAGTAAATAACAATTCTTTTAAAACTTATAGAATTACAGTATTTTTATTGTAGTAGAGAAGGAAATCACCAAAAATTAAGGAGATATAGAAAAAGCCTTTAAAATACCAGCATTAAGACAATAACATAAAATAAGCAGTGTTGATTTCTCTGGTAGTTTAAAAATCTTTAAGCTCTTCATTAAAATGCTTGTATTTCAGATGATTGTAATTGATTTCCTGGATAAACCAGAGGCTAGATATACTCTGTCATACTTTTTTAGAGTTATACAAAACAAAGTAGAAGTTGCTAACCTGAAAAGCAGCTGCATCACTGCAGATGAGTATACTCTAGAGTTAGATTTCTTTCAACACTGGTTAGTACTGAATTTGTATTAGAAGTTTTTCTGTGGTTTTGATGACCTCACCTCTCAGGATTTTTCTTCTTGCCAAATGCCTTACTGAGTAATTGAATCATGGCTGTTGCACTTTTTGGGATCTGTGACAGTCATGAACAGAACCCAAGCATCCTGAATCCCATTTCAAATGTAAGTGGCATTTCAATTATAGGCCGAGTTGAAGCTCTATTATCCCTTTGATGCTCTTGGAAATATGTGCTTGCTCTTACACGATACTTGCTGACAGATGTGAAATCTGCAGTTTCTGAGAAAGGTAAGGAATTGCTACAAGTTGCTAGATGTAAGAGTTTTCCCTAGATTTGAGGACAGTCACTCCAATATTGGGTTATTCTGCCTATCTTTAGGACACCCTGAATTCCAATTTGGAAAAAAAATCCCAAACAACTGTTAAAAATAGTAGCGAGAGCAATCTACCAAAGACCAAGTAAAGATGAACAATAAACCTTCTTGGCCTGTGATAAAATCCAGAAAAGTAAACACTAACCTTTTCAAGATATTTTAAGAAGATTGAGTGGGAGTAGCCCAAGATAATCAAGATAGTAAAGTCAGAGAACATGTATTCCAAAGATAATTGAAATACAATTGTAGATGTTGTAATTTTCTAAGAACATTTGAGGTTTCTGCTTGTTTGCTTGAATATGTTCCACAGACAGCTAGGTAGCTAAGAATGATTGTAGTCAGAGAGATCCAAGCCTAAAACTTTTTTTTATTCAAATTTAGACCTTTGAAAAGCTGCACTGCAATTGACAATACATTTTTTTCAGTCTCAGAGTGTAAGCATAGTCAGTAAAAAAGACTGTGAAGCCTCTCTAGAATGCTTTCTAATGAGCCCAGACGGTAGCACAGGATAACAGAAGTTATATTCATGGTAGTCCTGTAATACAGCAGTAACAACTGCTACTGTCTTTTGCTATTAGCATTACAGTGAGAGGAATTGTTTTGGGTGCTCTCTTTTGGTTTTGAATCCTATTTAGATATCCAACAATAAAAATTTTTTCCCGATCATCAGTGTGATTCCAGGAGGCAGGGACTGGCAGCTTTAACACAGGGAATTCAGTGTTATCTAGTTTATTTAATTATAAATTAAAATAACTTTTAAAATTACAGATAGCTTAGAAAGGTTATTAGAAAAATCCCCTACACTCCGTAGAAAATTTTGAAGATACTTGGAGAAATCGTCTCACTCTGCAAAACACGGACAGTTGAATTTATAAGCCAAGGTTAACTGTGGTAAGGGTTTTGCCAAGAAGCACAGCGAGACAAGCAAAGAAATCACATGGACAAGCTATACTACCAGTTTTCCACCTTGTGTCAAGGCTAATAAAATGTGCATAGAGTATTACCGAAGTAACACAGAGTACCAAGGAACTGCGATGAGAATAAGTAAATGATGTTGTTAAAATTGTTTAAATTACCATAATTCCTCTCTTATATAGCATTTTCCATAGGAAAGATCAAGACTTGTATTATGCTTAATAGCTGCATAGCTACTTAAACATAAGTGTTGTCCCAAAAGTGGGGCCATTTACCTGGTGTGCGAAACGTCAATATACACACAGAGCAGAGGTATTTTATTCCAATTCATGTTTGCACAAAGATGGGGGCTAGGTGGTAATTCACAAAGCTAGCACTCACCATGCCTAAATGGGCAAGCAATTTATACAGTTCAGTTATACGTATTCAATTTCCAAAGTTCTTCCCCAAAACTATTACTGGTAGTCGCTTATCTACCACAGTTTCTATTGGGCTAAAGTTTTCCCCACTTCGAATTAAAGGTACAGTGTTCTTTTATTCTACAGCACATGCTCAAGGAGAGTGTGGGGGGGTAAGTCTTTTTGGTCTTGAATTGAATAGGTAGTCGCGATCTCCCCCGCCGCCTTTGCCTTTGCCTTTACCTTTCCTCCAGTTATCAAAGATCTTTGCTGACTTCATGCCTATTAGCAATTATTCAACTTTCCCGGCCTCCTGGGGTAGGATGTTCCCTTCTTATCAGTCTTTTAGTTCTTCTTCAGGGGCACAGTCATTAGCAAGGCATGCCTTGTGTATACAAAGGGTATCTTATTTCACAAGACCTTTCTGGTCTTAAGTACATCATAAGTGATCAGTGGCACTCAAAGTCCTGATTTCCTGAAGTATGAGCTGTTTGCTCACTTGCAGAACCTGAGGACAGAATGTAATGCTCTATATTTTATGATACCTAGCAGATTGTAAGAAAATGAAACTGTAATTAATTTATTCTGTAGGCAATATTCGTTTCTTCCTACAAGGATGTAGATTACACAGGTTTTGGGGAAAGTATTCAGGACCAACTTTTTACATGTATGGAAAGCTGCTGTATTGTTCATGAACACCCTCATGATACTGAATATACGAACATTTCTTTCTTTGAAGGGTTCACTACTAAAAAAACATCGAGATCTACAACCTCCAAACCACCAGTGACAAAAATACAAATATAAAATCTTACAGGTATTCCCCATTAATCCTGAGATGTTATCCACATTCAAACAAAGCGGCTAGGCACTGATAGTTTCCAGTATCTCTGACCCCATCTTAATCCCTTTTCAAGTACAAATTTAACATGTCCTTGTAATGAACTGGTTAACTTTGTTCATGAAATCGCATGTGGGGGTAGAGACATTCCTCGCTTATCTAAAACCACAGTATCCAGTTAAGTACCGATCATTAACGAAAGACGTTCCACCTAACAAACAAATGACGGCGCAAACACACACACAATGCAGAAGATACCAGCCGCCACCTGAAGGCAGATTACGACCACCTAACAACTGACGGCACAAACGCACACACAATGCAGAAGATACGAGCCGTCACGTAGACAGAAACTAGAAACTGTATAAATAAAGGGACTCTTCCCCATTTTCGGCGCGAGCCTTTGGCGGAGCACTGTCTCCCCGGCCGCCCAGCGCTGTTTTGCTCTCTTATCGCTTGCTAATAAATTCGATCTTGTCATTTAATACAAATTGGCTCCTCCAATTTGTCACGAGCGTCTATAACAAACTTGGTGCCGTGACTTGGATCCAGGTTCTTTGGTGCGGACCCTCGCAAGCGGGGAGGCGCCCTATCCCCGGATAGCCCCGTCTTGAGGAGGTGCCGCCACCATACCGTGGACCAACGAACCCCCTTTAAATTACGATAATTGAGCAAAAGAACCTGCAGGACCCCTTAAATTTTGTGCACGAAGACCAAACGAAGACCCCAGGAGCGGGTGAGTATATAAACTGTGAGCCGTTTGGTTGGGGTGGTTATCCCGAGGTGCGACTGTGTGAGAGGTCTCTCTGAGATCACGCGAGTGCGGACCCTCCAGTAGTGCAGTTCTCGTAGCCCGCGAGGGAGCGAGTCACGACCGAGGGGAAGTGTGTGTGTGTGGATAAAGGCACCTCGGAAGATGGGACAGAGGAAAAGCAAGCCCTCTGGACCCATGGGGACGGGGAAGACCAGATATACCCCCAGATAGTCCCCTAGACCTGATGATAAGATATTGGAACAGTTCCCCAAGGAGAAAGGATAAGTCTAAGGAAAAGATGATTAATTATTGTATTGAGATTTGGGGTGGGAAACCCCTCAACAATCCTCATGTACTCTGGCCCGTGTTCGGGTCCTCTGAGGATTGGGTGTGTCAATGTTATAGACGCTCGTGACAAATTGGAGGAGCCAATTTGCATTAAATGACAAGATCGAATTTATTAGCAAGCAATAAGAGAGCAAAACAGCGCTGGGCGGCCGGGGAGACAGTGCTCCGCCAAAGGCTCGCGCCGAAAATGGGGAAGAGTCCCTTTATTTATACAGTTTTTAGTTTCTGTCTACGTGACGGCTCGTATCTTCTGCATTGTGTGTGCGTTTGCGCCGTCATTTGTTTGTTAGGTGGAACGTCTTTCGTTAATCATCGGTACTTAACTGGATACTGTGGTTTTAGATAAGCGAGGAATGTCTCTACCCCCACATGCGATTTCATGAACAAAGTTAACCAGTTCATTACAATCCCCCCTTTTCTATTTTATCCTGATTTTGTTCATTAAATCGATCCAATGTTTCTTTAGCCCACCCGAGGATAGGAGTAATTCCTCCGTCCCCGATTTGTTCGTATTGCTTCCGGAGCAGCATTAAGTGTGTAGTTTCTAAGCGCCCTTTAACAATAGCGATTAACCTGATAACTGGCTTGAAGTATATCTCACAATGGGCTGACTTTGGGTGTAAGAGTCGAGGGTTTGATTTTTTTTTTTTTTTTTTTTGTTGATACGTCCAGAGTGTTATTTCCAGTGACGTTTATGTTAGGAGAGATTGTAACAGTATGTACAATACTTTTACTATCATCTTCCTCTGCTATGACTAGATTTGGTCCGATCGCTGAAGGAGGAGAAAATTTGGCTGTTTCTTTTCTTATTTGAAATAGGCCACCCCTATCAAATCCATGTTCCCAGACTCTTACCCCCCAAGTTTTCCCAATTGTCCACACAGCTTGGTCCTGGTTCAATACTGTTAGGTGTAATAGGTTACAATTCCTGCCGTTATCATAGTTCCGTCTAAAGAATGCGTCGGCTGAATGCACCCCGAGGGTCCCCCATTGCACAGAAAGATATTTATCTGGATTCTTAACAGCCCAATATCCTGTAGTTATTGTCTCACAGTCCCAATATCCACAATAAAAGTGACCAGGGTAATTGCAATACTCTCGTCCAGGGTTAGAGCTTGGGTACCAGTAGACTGCTCTTTGGTTAGGTTTTCCCCAATTGTTGTTACAGGTATCTGTCATATAGATTCTTAATAAATCACAAACCGTTACTTCAAACCTCGGGGGACCCGCCGTGATGTTTTCTTTTATTATGTTTGAATCATCTACTCTGGTCAAGGTTTACCTATAGGGCTGATGGGGGTTCTTGTCCCCACAGGTAGGTTTCGCCAGCATCGGTAACAGACTTATTATCCACATACCTAGATATAAGATTGAGAAAAGTGGTGTGGTTTTGTCCTTTCTATAAGCATTTCCAAATTTTTGACATTTAATTTGGTTTGTGGTTTTATTCCCCGAGGGAGATAAGAAACTTCGGGGTGGCCCTGAGGTTATCGGATTTGGGAGTTGTGAGTCAAGGGGCCTCGTGTGCCATTTCTGGAGGTGGTTCATCAACCTCAATCCCCACAGCAGTACGCCTCTGCCTTCTCCTCCGCCTACTCTGTTGCTTAGAGCAGCGAGGTGTATCATCTTCTCGGCAGCAGTCGTATTTTTCAGGGGAACCTCCTTTGTCATATTTAGTCAACCTTGACTTATAGCTCTCTCAGCTCTTATCTTTCACCTCCTAAACTCCACACCTCACTCTGGCCACGGTCCGTCTGCAGGTTACATGCACGATTTCGGCCTTTGTTGGACAGGGCTCATTTGTATGGAAACAACACTTCTCAGGGTTTATGCCTTTGGCAAAGATATCCCACCACTTTTCTCTACAGAGTTTACACCTGTAACATACAAAAGGATAACATATACAGTTAGGATCTTTACAAAAGATAGTCTCACTCATCCGCTTTTCTTCGGAACTTAATTTTCAAGCTATCAGGGTCTCTGGTCGCCTCCCAGTGAGAACTCTGAATTGGTTCTTTGATTCTGCTTGCATGAGACCACCCTCTTTCGGCAGTCCGGACTGCAGTATCTGTAGTAAACAAAACAAGAAAGGGCCCCTCCCACCTAGGAGTGAGAGAGGATTCTTTCCAGGCTCTGATTAATACCATATCACCTGGTTTCATCGAATGTATAGATATATCTAGGGGTGGCCTCTGTACCACCATTCCCTTCTTTCCTAAATATTTCACCTCCTCTTCCACAAACTGTAGTTTCGACCGTGATACTTTGAGGCCTTGAAGGCTCAAGGAATTTAACAACCATATGCTTTCTTTTCTGACTGCCTCCTGATTTTCTCCTGCCAACAATAAGTCATCCACATACTGTACTAACACGACCCCATCTTGTAGCCGGTATTCCCGTAGAATCCGTTCTAGGGCTTGTCTAAATAAGTTTGGGGATTCCGTAAACCCTTGGGGGAGTACAGTCCACCTTAACTGTTGTCTCCTATGAGTGTCTGGGTCTTTCTACTCAAAGGAAAAATAATCTCTACATTCCTCCTTTAGAGGGCATGACCAGAATGCATCCTTAAGATCTATTACACTATACCATTGGTTCTCGGGCCCCAATTGACTCAACAGGGTGTGTGGGTTTGCCATTACCGGGAACCGGTTGACAGTCCGTTTATTGATTTCCCTTAAGTCATGCACCAACCGATAGCTACCATCGGATTTTTTTACTGGTAAAATCGGGGTATTGTAAGGGGACATGCAGGGTTCGAGTAATCCCTTTCCCAATAGTCTCTCAATCTCAGGTTTTAGTCCCTTTCTCCCCTCATTAGAAAGGGGATATTGTTTAATTCTCACTGGAATCTTGGGGTTCTTAATAACCACTTCAAACGGTTCAATATCCAGTTTTCCAACTGTTTCGGGAGTATACCACACTTAGGGGTTAATTTGCTTCTCGTCCACCTTTGTAAGGGGACGAAGCCTGATTTTTAACTCTTCCTTTTCCACGTCCACCCGAATCCCCATTTCTACGATTAAATCCCTACCTAATAGGTTATATTCCGCTTCAGGTACTAACAACAGCGTCCCAGTTCCGTACCTGCAACTTGATTCCACCGCCACATCTTTTATAACGGGGACCTTAAAAGGTTCCCCTTTTGCTCCAATTACATTAACTTTATCTCCAGAGATTTTACATCCCGGAGGTAATGATTGTACAGTAGACCTTTCGGCTCCAGTATCCACAAGAAAGGTCACCTCCTGGCGCTGAGGACCCACTTTTAAAGTTATCAAGGGCTCTTTCTTTACCAGGGGTCCTCAGCACACAGAGCCCCTGACCCCGCTAATCCTCCCGGAACGCTTTTTCATCTTGAATCCTTTTTCTACATTCTTTCTTCATGTGTCCCTTTTTCCCGTAATAGAAACATTCTACAGCTTTATCTCCTCTCCTCTCGATTCTTTCCTTATCTCCCCCTCCAGACCTACCGGGTCTCCTTATCACACCCTTCTGTCCTTCTCTTACCGCTGCAACCAGCAGCCTAGTCTGCCGCTTTTCAGTTTCCTCTTCTCGCCTCACATACACCTTCTGAGTCTAAGTAATTCATCCAACCCCCGCTCCTGACAGTCCTCAATCTTTTCCAATTTCTTCCTAATATCTCCCCAAGATTTTGCCACAAACTGAGTTTTCAGCAACGCCTGTCCCACAGGGGTAGCAGGGTCCACCCCAGAGTATAACTGGAAACTTTTTCTTAGCCTTTCAAGCCATTCTGTCGGGGTTTCATCTTTCTTCTGTTGTTCACTAAAGGCTTTATTAATATTCTGACCTCGGGGAACAGATTCTCGTATCCCCTGAATTATAGTTGTTCTCAGATCCGACATATTATTCCTATGAGCCGGATCCTGGTTATTTCAGTCTGGCCGATTTAAAGGCCATTTCTGATCCACAGCCGGGCCAGCTTGATGTTGCTGATCCCACACTCTCATTCCAGCCCTTCTAATCATGTCCCTCTCTTCCACGGTAAATAGTATGCCCAGGATAGACTGTAATTCATCCCACGTGTACAAATTCGGTCCCAAGAATTGATCCAGCCTCTCGGCTACCCCCAGGGGATCATCTAACAAACTCCCCATTTCCTTCTTAAATTCCCTTACATCCCCCGTATTAAGGGGAACTGCCACATACCCTGTTCCCGGTCCCCCCCGTCCATCCCCACCAGGCACTAACATTTCCCAAAGAGGAAACAATCTCTCCTCTCCTCGCCTTATTCTATTACGTGCAGACCTTCTGGGAGGGGGTGCCGGGGTCGGGGAATCAGGTTCCGAATCTGACCCCTCCTGGGCCTGGGCTATTTCCTGGCCTTGGGGTGGGTCCTGAGGCGGAGGGGCCTGAGGGGCATAGGGAGGGGGTCAAAGGGGGTCCTCATCATCTTTTTGAGGTTTTTCCGGTCTTTTTTTTCCCTTAAGGCAAAGAGGAATGACGGTTCCCAGGATTGGGGGATCCATAAGGCAGCATATTCGCTCTCCTCTGGGCCGGCTGGTGGTCTCCTATTGTTTACCCATATATTTAATTGTTGACACACCCAATCCTCAGAGGACCCGAACACAGGCCAGAGTACATGAGGATTGTTGAGGGGTTTCCCACCCCAAATCTCAATACAATAATTAATCATCTTTTCCTTAGACTTATCCTTTCTCCTTGGGCAACTGTTCCAATATCTTATCATCAGGTCTAGGGGACTATCTGGGGGTATATCTGGTCTTCCCCGTCCCCATGGGTCCAGAGGGCTTGCTTTTCCTCTGTCCCATCTTCCGAGGTGCCTTTATCCACACACACACACTTCCCCTCGGTCGTGACTCGCTCCCTCGCGGGCTACGAGAACTGCACTACTGGAGGGTCCGCACTCGCGTGATCTCAGAGAGACCTCTCACACAGTCGCACCTCGGGATAACCACCCCAACCAAACGGCTCACAGTTTATATACTCACCCGCTCCTGGGGTCTTCGTTTGGTCTTCATGCACAAAATTTAAGGGGTCCTGCAGGTTCTTTTGCTCAATTATCGTAATTTAAAGGGGGTTCGTGGGTCCAGGGTATGGTGGCGGCACCTCCTCAAGACGGGGCTATCCGGGGATAGGGCGCCTCCCCGCTTGCGAGGGTCCGCACCAAAGAACCTGGATCCAAGTCACGGCACCAAGTTTGTTATAGACGCTCGTGACAAATTGGAGGAGCCAATTTGTATTAAATGACAAGATCGAATTTATTAGCAAGCGATAAGAGAGCAAAACAGCGCTGGGCGGCCGGGGAGACAGTGCTCCGCCAAAGGCTCGCGCCGAAAATGGGGAAGAGTCCCTTTATTTATACAGTTTCTAGTTTCTGTCTACGTGACGGCTCGTATCTTCTGCATTGTGTGTGCGTTTGCGCCGTCATTTGTTTGTTAGGTGGAACGTCTTTCGTTAATCATCGGTACTTAACTGGATACTGTGGTTTTAGATAAGCGAGGAATGTCTCTACCCCCACATGCGATTTCATGAACAAAGTTAACCAGTTCATTACATCAACAATTAAATATATGGGTAAACAATAGGAGACCACCAGCCGGCCCAGAGGAGAGCGAATATGCTGCCTTATGGATCCCCCAATCCTGGGAACCGTCATTCCTCTTTGCCTTAAGGGAAAAAAAAGACCGGAAAAACCTCAAAAAGATGATGAGGACCCCCTTTGACCCCCTCCCTATGCCCCTCAGGCCCCTCCGCCTCAGGACCCACCCCAAGGCCAGGAAATAGCCCAGGCCCAGGAGGGGTCAGATTCGGAACCTGATTCCCCGACCCCGGCACCCCCTCCCAGAAGGTCTGCACGTAATAGAATAAGGCGAGGAGAGGAGAGATTGTTTCCTCTTTGGGAAATGTTAGTGCCTGGTGGGGATGGACGGGGGGGACCGGGAACAGGGTATGTGGCAGTTCCCCTTAATACGGGGGATGTAAGGGAATTTAAGAAGGAAATGGGGAGTTTGTTAGATGATCCCCTGGGGGTAGCCGAGAGGCTGGATCAATTCTTGGGACCGAATTTGTACACGTGGGATGAATTACAGTCTATCCTGGGCATACTATTTACCGTGGAAGAGAGGGACATGATTAGAAGGGCTGGAATGAGAGTGTGGGATCAGCAACATCAAGCTGGCCCGGCTGTGGATCAGAAATGGCCTTTAAATCGGCCAGACTGAAATAACCAGGATCCGGCTCATAGGAATAATATGTCGGATCTGAGAACAACTATAATTCAGGGGATACGAGAATCTGTTCCCCGAGGTCAGAATATTAATAAAGCCTTTAGTGAACAACAGAAGAAAGATGAAACCCCGACAGAATGGCTTGAAAGGCTAAGAAAAAGTTTCCAGTTATACTCTGGGGTGGACCCTGCTACCCCTGTGGGACAGGCGTTGCTGAAAACTCAGTTTGTGGCAAAATCTTGGGGAGATATTAGGAAGAAATTGGAAAAGATTGAGGACTGTCAGGAGCGGGGGTTGGATGAATTACTTAGACTCAGAAGGTGTATGTGAGGCGAGAAGAGGAAACTGAAAAGCGGCAGACTAGGCTACTGGTTGCTGCGGTAAGAAAAGGACAGAAAAGTGTGATAAGGTGTGATAGGTCTGGTGGGGGAGATAAGGAAAGAATCGAGAGGAGAGGAGATAAAGCTGTAGAATGTTTCTATTACGGGAAAAAGGGACACATGAAGAGAGAATGTAGAAAAAGGATTCAGGATGAGAAAGCGTTCCAGGAGGATTAGCGGGGTCAGGGGCTCTGTGTGCTGAGGACCCCTGGTAAGAAAGAGCCCTTGATAACTTTAAAAGTGGGTCCTCAGCGCCAGGAGGTGACCTTTCTTGTGGATACCGGAGCCGAAAGGTCTACTGTACGATCATTACCTCCGGGATGTAAAATCTCTGGAGATAAAGTTAATGTAATTGGAGCAAAAGGGGAACCTTTTAAGGTCCCCGTTATAAAAGATGTGGCGGTGGAATCAAGTTGCAGGTACGGAACTGGGATGCTGTTGTTAGTACCTGAAGCGGAATATAACCTATTAGGTAGGGATTTAATCGTAGAAATGGGGATTCGGGTGGACGTGGAAAAGGAAGAGTTAAAAATCAGACTTCGTCCCCTTACAGAGGTGGACGAGAAGCAAATTAACCCCTAAGTGTGGTATACTCCCGAAACAGTTGGAAAACTGGATATTGAACCGTTTGAAGTGGTTATTAAGAACCCCGAGATTCCAGTGAGAATTAAACAAAATCCCCTTTCTAATGAGGGGAGAAAGGGACTAAAACCTGAGATCGAGAGACTATTGGGAAAGGGATTACTCGAACCCTACATGTCCCCTTACAATACCCCGATTTTACCAGTAAAAAAATCCGATGGTAGCTATCGGTTGGTGCATGACCTAAGGGAAATCAATAAACGAACTGTCAGCCGGTTCCCGGTGTTACATTTTAAAAGAAATCAAATCTGATTACAGCTAAAATCTTAGGAATATAAAGTTATGATGTGTGACTATAGTAGATAAAGAACTTAAAGAATGTGTAGTACTGTACTTTTAGCTGATTATCGTTGGCTTATATTTTCTTTTAAGAAGCCAAGAAGATTTGGTTCTTGGAAACTCCCTACCTTTCCCATCTTGATAACTGAAAGACCAATCATTGAAAAAGTTAGATTTCAAAAGAGAACATAGTATACATTTTTATGCAAACTAATATAGATAGTGATGAGAATCATACTGCGCAGAATCAGCTAAAAGAGGTCAAGAAGCGGACAAGTGAGGAAGACTATGAAAGACCACCAGAGGGCTTCTGAAGACCACCAGAGACCTTTGCTGCACCTGCGTGAAGAGACATATACATATGCTAATGATTTACTGGAAAGTTGATGATTATGTATAACATTTCCCAGAAACTTAATGAATATGTATAACAGGTGTGTATTTAACTGTATCGTTAGACAAGACAGGTGCACACGATAGGTGGAGCGATCCCCTGTGTGCCCAGCGCTGCAATAAAGGAGTGCCTGCTTCTTAACTTCTCATTGCTGTTAAGGAGTTTTATTCCGGATTTCGGCAACAGTTTTGGTGACCCAGATGGGACCTTGCGAGTGAGACTGGACGAGATCGAGTGGTGATCGAACTCCAGCCGGCACCGAGGGATTCTCGGGGGGGAACCATCGCTCTCAACTCGCAAAGCTCCTCGCAACGTTCCCTGGAGAAAGGGTAAGGCACTTCTTCTTTGGAATCTGTTTGGATAGCCTGCCCGTAAGGCGCGGCGAAAGCTTCTCAGGGTTGGGGCTCAGAGGGTACCCGTCTGTGTAGAAGCCTAGGCGTCTGCCCGTAAGTCATAAGCGAAAGCTATTGCTGGGTTGGACATCTGTGTATCTGGGACAATTGTCATTTGCATTTATTTGGTATTTGATATTTGGTATTTGATATTTGATATTTTTAATATTTGGTTATTAATATTTGGAACTTTGAAAATTGATATCTGGTGTATTTGGTAATTGATATATAAGCATAATGGCATTAGCCAAATTATTTAAGAGTAAGAGTATGGGAAATATAACCACTGATGAAAAGATACCGAAAGCATCACCATTGGGATGTTTATTGGCACATTGGAGTGAATTACATGATGATTTACGTCAAAGTCAAATGATTGAATATTGTAATCATTGGTGGCCTTTGTATGTTTTGGAAGATCAAGAAAAATGGCCAACAAATGGAACTTTAAGTTATAATACTATATTACAGTTAATGTTATTTTGTAGGAGAGAGGGTAAATGGAGTGAAGTGCCATATGTGGATCTGTTCTTTTATTTGAGGCAGAGAACGGATTGACAAAAAGAATGCAAGTTAATTAGTCGAGACAATTTGGTGATGACATTGACTTCAGAAAATAAGAAAGTTAAGAGTTGTTGTTCAGCTTGTGATATTGGAAGGAGGTGCATTAGATGTACGGTGCCAAAGGAGGATGAAATGGGACTAGAATTAGAAATAGCCCCACCAAGGGAGGAACAGGATCTCTCTCCCTCACATCCACGAGAGAGGAGTATTGAGTCAGAGAGAATAATAGAACCGGATAGTACTAGAATGAGGGAAGAAGCTGATGAGACACCAGAAGTAGTAGTTCATACCCCAGTGTCTCGGAGAACTCGTCAGCAATCTCAATTGTTGGCTCCCTTGAGACAGGGAGTGGGACAGCATGGGCCAGTATATGTCAAGGTGCCGTTTTCTATTATGGATTTGATGGCATGGAAACAGGCAGCAGGGGTTTATAGAGAAGATCCGGAGAGAGTAGGAAGGGTTGTAGAAACAATTATTAGAACTCAGGATCCCGATTGGAATGATTTACAAGTAATATTGGATAATTTATTGGATAGTACTGAAAAACAGATGGTATTAAAAACTGGAAAAGCACAAGCAGAGGCAGCACTTATGAATGAAACGCTTTCTGGGACTTTGGAACAGAGTTTTCCTTCAAAGGATCCCCAGTGGGATCCAAATGACACTGTACACAGGAGAAGGTTAACTCGATATCAAAAATGGGTATTGTATGGAGTAAAACATGCAATGCCGAAAGCTTTGAATTGGTCTAAATTATATGAAATAAAGCAAGACAAAAATGAATCTCCCTCTGTGTTTTTAGAAAGATTGAAGGAAACCGCTAGAAAATATACTGATTTGAAATTGGAAACAGAAGCAGAACAACAACAATTGGCTTCGATTTTTATGGGACAGTCGGCGCCTGATATAAGGCGGAAACTCCAAAAATTGGAGGGAGAGGATTCAAGAAATTTAAATAAAATGTTAGAGACAGCATGGAAAGTCTATAATAATCGAGAGAAAGAAGAAGAGCAAAGAAAAGAAAAGAAAGAAAAGATTAGAGACAGTAGATTAATAGCTGTCTTAACAGGGAATGCAGCAAGAGGAAGAGGACGAGCTCGGGGAAGAGGAGGTTTTAGAAACTTTGGTAACCGGGAACCTAATGCACCTCTAGGAATGAATCAGTGTGCATATTGTAAGGAGGATGGACATTGGAAAAGGGATTGCCCTAAAAGGCGAATAAGTCAGCAAGAGGCTGCAAAAATGATGACTTTGAATGAATGAAGGGGACCGGAGGGGAACCCAGCTGAACCTCTGGTTACAATTAAGCTGGGAAATGATAAAGTTGAATTTTTAGTTGATACGGGAGCAGTATATTCTGTTTTGAATACTTATAAAGGAAAATTGGGAAATAAAACAGCGAACATAATTGGAGCGACTGGGAAACAGGAGAATAGACCATTCTTTCAACCCCTTGATTTAAAATTTGGAAATAAAACAATTACACATGAATTTTTGTATGTACCAGAATGTCCGATACCCCTGTTGGGTCGAGATTTGTTATCCAAATTAAATGCACAGATAGCTTTTGAGGGAGGAGAAATTCTTTTAAAAATACCAGAATCAAAGACAGGGGAAATACTGATGGTACAGGAGAAGGTTAAGATTCAGGAGATGCCACAAGAAGTTGATGATACTGTGATCCCTACAGTTTGGAACACAGAGATACCTGGAAAATCTAAAATGGCACAGCCTGTAAAAGTAGAACTGAAGGAAAATGTGAAGCCAGTGAGATTAAAACAGTATCCAGTTAAACCTGAAGCTAGATTGGGAATCAAGAAATTAATTGATAAATTTTTGGAATATGGAATCTTAGAGGAGTGTGAATCTGAATATAATACTCCAATTTTACCAGTGAAAAAGCCATCAGGAGAATATAGATTAGTACAGGATCTGAGAGCGATAAATCAGATAGTGAAAGACATACATCCTGTAGTGGCCAATCCATATACACTTTTAACAGCTCTAGGGGAGAATCACCAGTGGTTTACAGTGCTTGATTTAAAAGATGCTTTCTTTTGTATACCCCTGGAAGAAGGAAGTCGAAAATTATTTGCTTTCGAGTGGGAAAATCCAAAAACAGGACGAAAAACACAATTGACATGGACAAGATTGCCGCAAGGATTCAAGAACAGTCCAACAATTTTTGGGAACCAATTAGCAAAAGAACTTGAGATGTGGAAACGAGATGGTCCCAAACCTGGACATTTGCTCCTACAGTATGTAGACGACATATTGATAGCAACAGAGGAGAGACCAGCGTGTATAAAGGTAACAATTGATCTTTTAAACTTTTTGGGGTTAAGCGGATACAAAGTCTCTGGAACTAAGGCCCAGATAACAAAACAGACTGTGATATATCTGGGTTTTGAAATCTCACAAGGGCAAAGACAGTTGGGAACAGACCGCAAAGAAGCAATTTGCAGTATCCCGGAACCGAGAAATACCCACGAATTGAGAACCTTCTTAGGAATGGCTGGGTGGTGTCGGCTATGGATAATGAACTATGGTCTGTTGGCTAAACCTTTATATGAAGCTCTTAAAGGTCCACCATTTGAATGGGTTCCAGATCAGCAGAGAGCTTTCAAGAATCTAAAACAGGCCCTGATGACAGCACCAGCCCTGGGACTTCCGGATCTGACTAAAGACTTCCAGTTATTTGTACATGAGAAACAACACCTTGCACTGGGAGTGCTGACTCAGAAGATGGGAAGTTGGAAGCGACCGGTTGGATACTTTTCCAAACAATTGGACTTTGTAAGTAAAGGCTGGCCTGCTTGTTTGAGAACAGTAGCAGCCACTGTGATGATAATACAGGAGGCCCGAAAATTGACTTTGGGAAGGATGATGGTGGTATATGTACCACATATGGTGATATCAGTGTTAGAGCAAAAGGGGGGCCATTGGCTCTCCCCAAGCAGAATGATGAAATATCAGGTAATTTTGATGGAGCAAGATGATGTACTTTTGAAAACCACTAATTTGACTAATCCTGCAGTCTTTTTGAGTTCTATACAAGAAGAAGGACAACTGGAACATGATTGCCTGACTACCATTGAATATGTATATTCCAGTCGAGAAGATCTGAAGGATGTACCTATGGACAATCCAGACTGGGAATTGTACACAGATGGTAGCAGCTTTGTTGAAAATGGAATCCGCTATGCAGGATATGCGGTAACAACTGAAAAATCAGTTATAAAAGCCAATGCTTTGCCAAGCACAGCTTCAGCTCAGAAGGTGGAACTAGTGGCTTTGACAAGGGCTCTAGAATTGAGTGAAGAAAAGAAAGTGAATATTTGGACTGATTCGAAATATGCATTTGGCGTGGTCCATGTCCATGGGATTTTATGGAAGGAAAGAGGACTATTATCCTCTCAGGGGTCCAACATTAAATATAAAGAAGAGATTTTACATTTACTACAAGCAGTTCGGAAACCAACTGCAGTAGCAATCATGCACTGTAAAGCACATCAATCAGGAAATACAAAAGAGATTGTAGGGAACAGATTAGCAGATAAATCAGCTAGGGAAGCAGCCAAAAGGAATGCCCTACAAATGGCATTAATTCCTACAAAAACTATTACAATACCAAAGGAAAAACCTAAATATTCAGAGGAGGATGAGAAATTGGGGAAATTATTAAATGCAAGGAAAAATTTGGAAGGATGGTGGGTGACATCAAAAGGACAAGTAGTAATTCCACCATCTGTAATGAGGGAAATAATACAGACAAAACATAAGGAATGTCATTGGGGGGCAAAAGCATTAATAACTCTTTTAAAAAGGCAAGTAATATCAGTAAAAATGCTAGAAATAGCTAAAATGACAACTGCGAAATGTGAGATATGCTTAAAGAATAATCCAGTTGTAAAAAGGAAAGTTCAAATGGGAATGTTGAAATCAGGAATGGAACCAGGGGATTATTGGCAAATAGATTTTTCGGAGTTACCTCGACAGAATGGGTATCGATACATTCTAGTGGGGGTTGATACTTTTACAGGATGGCCGGAAGCCTTTCCCAGTCGAACTAATCAAGCAAAGGAAGTCATTAAATGGTTATTACAAGAGATTATCCCGAGATTTGAGGTACCTATTGGAATCTCGTCTGACAGAGGTTCCCATTTTGTTACAGAAGTGGTCCAGGGTGTTAGTAGAATTTTAGGAATTACGTGGGACTTGCACACACCTTGGAGACCACAATCTAGTGGGAAGGTGGAAAGAATGAATCAAACATTGAAAAGACAAATTAGTAAAATATGTCAAGAAACTAATTTGAAATGGCCTCAGACCCTCCCACTAGCCCTTTTACGAATTCGGGTTCAGCCAAAGAGTGGGACATTAATCAGTCCCTATGAACTATTATATGGTAAACCTTATGAATCTCCTGAGCCAAATCTAAACATACATTTAAAAGGAAAGCAAGATGTGTATAACTATCTGCTCTCTTTAGGAAAAACTCTAACTGCACTTCGGAGTGCAATTGTTTGGAACAGACCTTTATCTTTGGAAAATCCAGTACATGATTTCCAGCCAGGTGATTATGTCTATGTGAAGACATGGACTTCTGAACCTCTTCAGGAACGCTGGAAAGGACCCTTCCAAATATTGTTGACCACCTTCACCGCTGTCAAGATTGCGGAGTCAGATGCATGGATTCATTATACTCGAGTAAAGAAAACACTAACAGGGAACTGGAAGACTAAAGAAACTGGTCCTTTAAAATTGAAAATTTATAAATAGTTGACATGTTGTTTATTGAATTATGAGTCACTTAATTAGGCTGATAACACTTTTTTGTATCTCACCCCTAATTTGTAGCCAAAGAAATACAGAATGGCCATGGTCCCAAGCTATTGTTCAGTATACTCAGAGTATGGGACGATATCCCAAAGGCCGTTTCCCAAGCTTAGCCACTGTAGTAATGCATGATTCTGAAGTGTACCACCCATTTGAATGGGGGGAATGAGACAGAAAAGACTGGGTCCGTGTCTTGACTGGAACGGTTGGAGAACAAATTCAAGTGGGATGCAGAAAAGTGGAAGGATCTCTTTATGAGAAAGCCTCTTCAATTACCATCTCTGGAAATTTATTGGACCCAAGTTCCAACATCACTACGAAATTCTGTCCTACTATAGAATAGAGATGTAACAAACAGGATTCTATCATTATGTGTTACCGTCAAAAGAATGTCGGTAACTACTCCCTAGACCCAAGTACCAGCAATGTTGAAATTACCAAATCCTGTATTAAGGAACAAGGAGATTGTTGGTACAATTTCACTCTGACCAAACCAGTCTATGTGGTGTGCAATTGGCGATCTAATCCACCGATAGGAGAACTATCAGACCTAACATTTAAATTCAAAATGAATGCTGTAACTAGACCTATAGTAATGCTTGTTGCAGTAGTCACACACGATGACATAGATACCCTCTTTCCGCTAACTGACAAAGATGAAGTTATACCCCCTTTTACGGTGATACAAGGAGATAACATCGCAATAAGATGTAGACTGATCACTGAATCTCACATTGAATCCACAAAAAGTTATGGGATTGGACCATATGACCCTACTTTGTTGTGTAAAAATCAAAATCTAGACTGTTGGTTAAATTTGACTGCTGTACAATATTCTTATAAAGTCATGTGTGGGAAAAACAATACCAAATATTAGAGAGGATTTAAAATAGATGTTACAATACCTACTACTCAACCAATTGTTGTACTTAGCCCAAAAATCTTTGAAATTGGACCGTATGTGATCAGAAATACGGACCTACAACAAATGCTGCTTAACCCGGCATGGTCTCTCAAACGGGTTGAATTGTCGATGCAAAACAATGTTTCAGACATTCAACCAGCTTGCTCACCTTTCCTAAAGACTTCTTACGAAGGATGGACAACCTGGCTGCAAAAACGAACTCTTTTCATGAGAAGAACGCGGAGAGACCTAACCAGTGTTTTGGGAACAGGATTGGGAGGTTTAAATAGCATCGATTCGGAAGTAATAATGAACAAGTTAGCTATTTCAATTAGTGATTTGACCAAATTGCAACAACCTTTACGATCCTCGTTATTGGCTTTGGGGACCAACCAGTGGCTGTTATCCAATATATTACCAAAATGAGAAGAGGTAAATGTAAGGGACCACGAACTGATTACTGATGCACTTGGGGTGGTCCAAAATAACCTTTCTTTGGCTCTTAGTTGTATCCAGACTCAAATATGGATGCAGTCGGTAACCGCCTCAATTATAAGGGAAGGTGAAGAAGGCATTCTCCCTACTGAAATTCGGAAAATAATTTGGGACAGTGCCACTGATTTTGAGAAAGAACTCCAATCTTGGTGAAACCTAGTAAACTTTACTTATGATCCCGTTACAAATACAGCTACAACTTTTGTACTTACTATATATAATGCTACCATATACCCGATCTATCCCATTATTACATTAGGGTTAAACCACAACGGAACTATACTCTATCCTTTTGAACATAGAGTATGGGCTCGAAAGGTGAATGAAAAATGACAAACTGTTAACTTGGAATCTTACATTGTACGGGAACAACAAGGATTTGTTTGTGAAGGTAATGCAATTGAGGCAAAAGATATTTGTTTAGATACTGAACAAAATATTTGCCATTTTGAGATTCATCCTAATGAAAACCCTGAAACAGTACTTATATATATTGACAAAAGCTGTGTATGTTTGAGGACTGTTTGTGACTTTTTATCTGTAGACGAGGTAGTTGTAGAGACTAAAAATCATTCAAATTATTGTGTTTACAATTTTACTAAGATTGTAAGATGTGACTTTTCCTATTCGGCCCCGGTCACGTCTCACCAACTTTTGCAATCTAACTACATGCTGTTTCATGAATTACTACCTATACCCATCGGAATGAATCTTGCTTTGGTAAAACAGTTATTACAACACAAGGATTTAGTTGAGATTTTGGAGAAAATTAGGGAAAATGGACAGAAAACCTTAATAACTGTTCATAACAATGTGAAAGAAATACACCGAATTTTTGAAAGAGTGCAAAAAGATGTAGAACATAAATGGTGGGACACACTTTTCGGATGGTCACCTACTGCTACGGGCATCCTGAACAAGTTGTGTCACCCCATCGTGGTTCTTTTGATATTAGTTTTGATCAGTTTGACTCTATTGGCAATATTATATATCCTAACTTAGAGAATGATGAATCGACTAACACGTTTGACTCGTAAAACTTCTTTTAATCACATGATCGTCCAAGCTGTTGCAAAACAACAAAATGAACAAAGAATCCCAGAACCTCCTCCAATAGTAAGTGATCAGTAAAATTATAGTGAAAGTATTGAAATGATTTTCAAAACTTTCAAAGGGGGGAATGTTAAAAATATTCTGATAAAGAAATTAAAATCCAATTATATATATATAAGAGTTTGGTTTGATTAAGAAGTAGAAAATGATTGCTTTTAGGTATGGGAATGTTAAGTTTGAAATGTAGTCATAGGAACTTAGGAACTTTAAGAAATGTACTATATGTGACTATAAGAATACAAGTATTGTCTAAAATCAGTTAACCACAGAAACTTTGACAAAGATTTATTGGTTTATAGTGTTTTGTTCTAGGAAGCTAAGGAAACCGTCATGGACACCAGTTTGCTGCTTGGAAACCCCTTACCCCTCCCATCTCGATCTGAGTATCGAGGATTCTAATCAGTAGAGTTAAGAGAGATTAACCAATGATTGTTTTAACATAAGAATATTAATAAAATGATGTGACTGAAGGACCAATCAATATAAAGGTTAAATTTAAGAATAGACATAGTATGCATTTTTATGTAAACTAATATAGATGATAGTGAGAATCGTACTGCACAGAATCACCTGAGAGGTCAAGAAGCGGACAAGTGAGGAAGACTATGGAAGACCACCAGAGGGCTTCTGAAGACCACCAGAGACCTTCACTGCGCTTGCGTAAAGGACATTTACATATGTTAATAGTTTCCCGGAAAACTAATGATTATGTATAATGTTTCTCGGAAATCTAGTGAATATGTATAACAGGTGTGTATTTAACTGTATCGTTAGACAAGACAGGTGCACACGATAGGTGGAGCGATCCCCCGTGTGCCCAGCGCTGCAATAAAGGAGTGCCTGCTTCTTAACTTCTCATTGCTGTTAAGGAGTTTTATTCCGGATTTCGGCAACACTATCAAACCAAAATGAACTAAGCTCAGTAAATAAAGCCATTAATATCACCAGGATATTTTCTGCGAGTATGAGATGCACACATAACAAATGATAATTTTGATAAATAACACTTTAAAACTTTTTTTATATCTCCAGTTAATATCCATCAATAAAGGCCTTTACTTCGGAGAGTTGCATATGGGAAATTAAATTGGCAATATTCACACTCACCCACACTAATGAATGCTACTTTCCCCTCTATCCTTCATTTAAATAGTAAGTAATTCACTGTGTCCTGGTTTCAGCTGGGATAGAGTTAATTGTCTTCCTAGTAGCTGGTACAGTGCTATGTTTTGAGTTCAGTATGTGAAGAATGTTGATAACACTGATGTTTTCAGTTGTTGCTAAGTAGTGTTTAGTCTAAAGTCAAGGATTTTTCAGCTTCTCAAGCCCAGCCAGCAAGAAAGCTGGAGGGGCACAAGTAGTTGGGAGGGGACACAGCCAGGGCAGCTGAACCAAACTGGCCAAAGGGGTATTCCATACCATGTGATGTCACATCTAGTATAGAAACTGGGGGGGACTGGGGGCAGGGGGGATCGCTGCTCGGGGACTAACTGGGTGTCGATTGGTGGGTGGTGAGCAATTGCATTGTGCATCATTTGTATATTCCAATCCTTTTATCATTACTGTTGTCATTTCATTAGTGTTATCATTATCATTATTAGTTTCTTCTTTTCTGTTCTATTAAACCGTTCTTATCTCAACCCACGAGTTTTACTTCTTTTTTCCGATTTTCTCCCCCAAGCCACTGGGTGTGGGGGGAAGTGAGTGAGTGGCTGCCTGGTGCTTAGTTGCTGGCTGGGGTTAAACCACAACAACTGACATGCAAAATTACATTTTACTGTTCAAACTGTTAATATTTTTGATTCACCAAAAGCAATTAAGAAACTTTTTACTGGAAATATTATTTGTTAAGATAATTTACATCTATATGATTTTTTAAACATAATTTATTAAAAAAATATTTATACCATTTCCTAACTTTCGAATTAAAAAATATGTATTTTCTGCTATATTAGGAATTTCCACACTTTAACTAGTTTCAATGCATTATATTTTTAAATTTTAGTCTGTGTCTGACAAAGTTAAGATTAGGTTAATTAATCTGTCCAGTAATATATTATACAGGAGGATGTAATTTTGTTTTGAATGCTGTTTCCAAGAAGGAAATAAACTCCAGTATTCATTCTAACAATGGTGGATAGATCTACTACTTTACTAAAAAAAAAAAAAAAAAAAAGAGTTCCAGAAATATTTTTAGGAGACTTTGAGAATAATTAACTGAAATATATTGGTATGAGCCTTTCTACTCATTTGCCTTCTTACTACCTGGGAACAGTCAACTGAAATACCTGCTTTGCTCTTCCTGTAAACTGATTATTTAAAGCTTATTATAAAAGCATTTTTACTTTTACTCTCTGTTACGGATGCACGCATAACCAAATCCAACAGGTGTTAAAACTCAGATCTATTCTTCAGTAAAAAGTTAGTTAGAACTCTTGTAACATTTTATAAACCACAGGCTCAATGATGTAAAGAGAATTAACACTACACAGCTGACTCAAAAATCCCCAAGATTTAAAATGATGGCTCAAAACGCACGTATCACTCACCTAAAAGCTGAGGGCTCTCTTCCTCAAGGAGTTACCTTGGGCAGTGCCCCGACCCGAGGGGGAGTCCCCGACTGCAGACCCGCTGCTCCGAGGAGGACTGCCAATGTGTCCTCTGGCGGGACCCCGTTTATACCCCTGTCGAATCTGACCTGTGGTCATTTCATCCCTATTGGCCAAGAAGGTCACCTCAGTGTACCTGGCACATCTCGATTGGCCAGTTCAAATTTCAACCTGTGGCCTCTAGGGTTTAGGCTTTTTTTCCTTCCCCTTCTCCCTGCCTGGAGAAGTTTTGTTTCCTGCTGGCAGGATGGGGGGGCGGGGAAGGTGTACTGCCACACTCTCTATCTTGCTTGATAAAGTTGGAGAAAACTGTTAAAGCTTATGTGAGAGCCTTAAGGATTTAAGGGGATGTTGAGAAAAATATCTACTTAAAACACAGTTATTTCAAGATTAGCCCTATCAAAAATATTGGTTCAGTTGAATTAGTGTAATACCTAGTAGTCTTTTTTGTCTCTTTAAGAGAACTTAAATAGTGGAAATATTTCAGGTGTGAGGGGGTTGAGTAATCGAAACCCTCATTAGAAATTATGAACCTAATTAAGACAATGAGTAGCAAGCTTCAGGTACGATTTGGGTAACATAAAGCAGCCAAAGAATTATACTGCCTAGTTCTGAATAAATATCTTATCCAGCTTTATCCAAAAGTACAATCTTTACCAAATAGAGCTGGAATGGTCATGAATTTTCTATCACCTTTTTCAGATTGGTGAAAGCTTGAAACCATGCAAACCTCACCTGACTTGGAGTTTGGTTAAGCACTAGTTCTTGTTTTTTAATTTTTAAATTTTTTCCTAGTGTTTGTTAATCCAGTATGATTTTTCACTGAGAACTGAGTGAAACTAGGTTTGAATGAGGTTTGCTTTTAACATCTAGGCTTTCTTGTTTGCAGAAGTCAGAGTAAAATTAAGAGGGTTTAACGCTGTGCATCTTATAGGAATGAAGTGCTCCTAAACCCCTGCAAACTGAAGTCATTATGTTTCATACAAGTGTACCCTTAATAAAATATCGTGGATGCCACCCACGTTCCTCTGCTTGAAGTGAGCAGATCAATTATTTAACTGATAGAGTGGAAAATATATTGAAGAAGTACCTTTATCCTTGCTGTGGTTTAACCCCAGCCAGCAACTAAGCACCACGCAGCTGCTCACTCACTCCCCCCACCCAGTGGGATGGGGGAGAAAATTGGAAAAAAGAAGTAAAACTCCTGGGTTGAGATAAGAACGGTTTAATAGAACAGAAAAGAAGAAACTAATAATGATAATGATAACACTAATAAAATGACAACAGTAATAATAAAAGGATTGGAATATACAAATGATGCACAATGCAATTGCTCACCACCCGCTGATCGACACCCAGTTAGTTCCCGATTGGCAATTCCCCCCGCCCCCACTCCCCCCAGTTTCTATACTAGATGTGACATCACATGGTATGGAATACCCCTTTGGCCAGTTTGGTTCAGCTGCCCTGGCTGTGTCCCCTCCCAACTACTTGTGCCCCTCCAGCTTTCTCGCTGGCTGGGCATGAGAAGCTGGAAAATCCTTGACTTGAGACTAAACATTACTGAGCAACAACTGAAAACATCAGTGTTATCAACATTCTTCTCATACTGAACTCAAAACATAGCACTGTACCAGCTACTAGGAAGACAATTAACTCTATCCCAGCTGAAACCAGGACAATCCTTCAGACCTTGTTCAGAATGGGCTAGATTCTCACTTTGTGATTTTTCCAGATCAATGGATGATGTGTAGTTGTATTATTCAGGAACTACTTTGAAAACAAAGTTTAAATGCAGGTAGCGCCATCCCCTATTGCTACAAAAGGAAGAAACTCCACAGAGCCTCTCTTGGGGATTATGCTTCATTTAATCTGCTGTTGTGGTACAGTGGAGAAGAGGAGGTAGTGGGAAGAGCACTTACTGTGCTAAATCCCTCCTGTCTTGCTCTTGTGCTGTCCAACTGGGAAACTAATAACTGTTGATGTTGTTTCCCCCTCCAGCTGCAAATCAAGGCAGGTAAGGGAACGTTTTTAAGCTCTGCCTCCTTTTACGTTCAGTAATTATATAGCACTTGTGAGAATCTAGCTTGTGAATTTTAGTGTGCTTCTGAAGTACACTGAGCCTTTGCTCATTACTCCACGTGGGAAGTTACATGAAATTGTGATCTTTGTGGGTGCAAAATGCCTTTCATCTCAGTCAGGTCAGCTTTTCATCAGTAGAGCTCTGCATCAGCCTGGGGGAGTTGAAGCCCAGGCTTTAGCTATGACTGTCCGTGTACCTGCAGTATCAAACACATGGTTCTTACATACTTGCCAGATTTTAAATTACCTGGGTAAGAGGAGAGGGTTGGCTTTGTGTGTCAGGATATTTCTCTTCTGTGTAGCTGGGTTGTGATGAATGTATTTCACAGGACTGAACTTGGTGCTTTAATATACAGAACAAGAATATTATCAATTAATATGTATAATATGATTGAAATAACTAGGGACCTGCTAAAGTCCTGTTTACAGCCCCCATCAGTTAATATTTAAAATAGGGAAACAATAACTAGACATGATTTAGGGTTTAGGAACTAACTACTAGACAATGGGGCTTTATGTTTATGTGAGAAAAGGTAATGGATTGTGGTCTGGTCAATAAACCTTGAAGAACCACTTGGAACTGCCAAGATTAGGGAAGAAGTAGGCAAAAGGTAATTCCTACAGGGGGAGATCGCGACCACTGACTCACCTACTCAAATGATACCACCTGCTCAAAAGAAGACAATGAAGGAAGAAGACAGAGTCTGCACACTAATTTACATGAGAGGTGAAGAAGAAAGAACGAATCATTAAGGGAAATAATAATGAATATGTATTACTTAAGTATATAAATGTGGGAATTTTTGGGACAAAGGTGTGCTGTCTTGAGACAGGCACCCATTCATGCGCATCAATGAAATTAATGTGAGAATACCTCGACTCTGTGTGTTATTGGCTTGCACACTGGGTAAACGAACCCCGTTTGAGGGACAACAAGAATACAGTCTATACAGAAAGACTATGCTCTTGCAAATGAAATTTTGATATGTTCAAAGAAACATCCTTCTAGCATACATATTCTCTGTAACAAACAGAAACTGTGCGCTCACAAGGAACTGTTATCTTTGGGTTTGTATTCAGATTTTAAAAGCCATGTAGTAGCGTGTATTGTAGTAAATATTTAAATGGATGATTTCTATTTTACTTTATTCTATAAATTAATTTGGTATTTATACCAAACCTATTTTAAGAAAAGTAGATCTTTGAATCAGTTGTGACTGAACACAGGGAAAGTTTAAGAACACTCAAAAATGTTATATGTAGGGTAAAAAATTAAGCATTTTAATTATGCTTATGTATAGAAGGTACTAGATTAAATAGCTAATAAGATTACAGTGTTGAGTTTTTTTCAAAACTGGAAAGTGTTATTCCTCACTAAAAAACTGTATTGAAAATAAAAGTCCCCATGGAGCTACCTGAAGGAACATCTTTCTGCAAACTGGAAAAGCAGCCTACCTAATAGATGATAAGCATCAAACCTGCATAATTATACAGTTCTAGATTAATCCTCCTTTTATCATGTTAACAGTAATTTTAGTAGAATTAAATTATGGAGGCATTCCATAATTTACAAAAGGCATTCAACAGAAAGACTACTGATTGTTAATTTCTCTCTGCAATAGAATTTCAGAATGTATATTGAAATTGATACATTGCTCTTACCATAACTGTTCCTTTGTTTGCAATGGTAAAGAAGTTCACAATTAATGTAAATGCATTCTACATGTAGATTATGTGAGACTTACATGGGTATGTTCTTGTAATATTTTTCTCTTGCTATGATTTGTAGTTCTACATCTAACATCTTTTATATTTAATCAGACCTTTATTTTATAAAGCAATCAATTTTTTCCTCTTTAATAATTCATGTTTTCAATTGATTTATAGAATTATGATCTACTGAATTCCTTTTCCATTGCTAGTGTTACAATACAAGGAAAAATCAGTTTCATACTTACAAGTTAAAATTGTAACCATAGGGAATTGTGTTAGGTGCAATGAATCATGTTAGGTATAACCATAGAAACCTCATATATTTTTTTATTGAATTTTGTGTTTGGAAACTAACATGATTGAAACAATAGAGGTAATTATAAAGTGTAGTCGAGTGATTAACTAGTAATTACTCATAAGTTTTGTAGTTCTTTGCTCTCATGACTAGATGTTCCTGTACGTTAGATGAGAACAATATTGGAACTGATCACCTGTGATTGAAACTGTGATTGAAACTGTGTTAAGTTTCAAAGAGCAAGGACAAGAAACTAAGGAGACTGTCATGGACACCAGTTTGCTACTTGGAAAACCCCTTACCCTTCTCATCTTGATTTGAATATCGAGGATTCCAATCAGTAGAGCTAAGTGAAATTGACCAGTGATTGTTTTTAAATAAGAATATTGATAAGGTTATATAATCAAAGGACCAATCATTATAAAGGTTAAATTTAAGAGTGAGCATAGTATGCATTTTTATGTAAAGAAACTTATGTAACGATGATATGACAGAAAAAGTGTATAAAAACTGATGGATGTTAATACTAAGTTGAACACGCCTTTGGAGGAGCGATCCCCCGCGTGCCCAGCACTGCAATAAATGAAGTGCCTGCTTCTTAACGTCACATTGGTGTTAAGGAGTTTTATTCCGGATTTCGGTAACAGTTTTGGCGACCCAGATGGGACCTTGCAAGTGAGAATGGACGAGATTGAGTGTTGATCGAACTCCGGCCAGCACCAAGGAATTCTTGGGGAGAACCATCGCCCTGGACTCACAAAACTCCTCGTGATGTTCCCTGGAAAAAAGGGTAAGGCACTTCTTCTTTGGAATTTGTTTGGATAGCCTGCCCATAAGGCGCAGCAAAAGCTTTGCAGGGTCGGGGCTTGGAAGGTACCCGTTTGCATTGGAAGCCTAGGCGTCTGCCCGTAAGTCATAAGCGAAAGCTATTGCTGGGTTGGACTTTGTGTATTTGGGACAATTGTCATTTGCATTTGTTTGGTATTTGGTATTTGATATTTGGTATTTGATAAATATGCTCATATGCATCGATGCTCACTGTGCCACTCTGCTCCTTTGTGGGTTTTCAGAGAACAGACTGAAACTAGAGGAGTTCTTGGCCCATTTACAGCTGAGGCCTTTACCTCCTTTGGAGCCTGTACCAAACTACCACTAGTTTGGTTAAGGGGTCGAGTACATCCATCACACACTGTTAATGCTACCACCATCAGCTGAACAGAGCCTTGAAAATATTGTCAAAACCTTTGTAAACAAAGATACAAAAGCAAACAAAATTGTTATTTTTTGAGCACTATTCTTTCTATTTTTCTAAGTATTTCTTGAAAGCAAGGACATGTTTTTAAAAAGAGATGTGAAAGGTTAAGAATCCTAGCTAACTTAAAATGGCATTTTCTTATGAGGTAAAATGCTACATTTTCTTTTATGGATCAGTGTGCATTTTGGTGTGATTTGCACAGAGCGCTCTGAGATGCTAATACAAGGCTAATAGGTGGCTACAGCTGGAGCAGTAGTTCTTATATTTAAGCCTCAACTCACTAGGGAGGTTCCAGTCTCCTGTAAGGAGGCTCAGGCAAGTTCCAGGTAAATAAAAAAAGAAATTGATACAAGATGTTTTTCTGAATACAATGGTCTTGCTATTCCTTTACCGAATTATTTGCTGACCGGTAGTAGATAAGAGTTCTGTATGCTGCACAATGTATAAGATACCAAAGAAAAAAACTGCTTTCGGATGGCCTTGCAGTGTCTGGAGAACTGCATCATTAATATAGACATAGATAATAGAGGCACTAACGAGCATTCTTTAGGATAAGATGTATCAAAACATGTAGAAGATCACACTGCGCAGAATCATCCGAGAAGGGTCAAACTGCGGACAAGTGAGGAAGACTACGGAAGACCACCAGAGACCTCGAATATGCCTGCGCGAGGGACATTTGCATATGATAATGAGTTCCCGGAAAACTAATGAATATGTAAAACTTTTCTTTGAAATCTAATGAATATGTATATAGAACCTGTATATAAACTATGCAATTAACCTGATCAGGCGCACACAATAGGAGGAGAAATCCCCTGTGTGCCCAGCGCTGCAATAAAGGATACCTGCTTAATAGTCTTCTGACTATTGAGTCCTGATTTCGGCTTTTCATGGCATCAAAATGTATTTTTCTAAATAATTTTCAGTTACAACTTTCAAATGTAGAATGTTCTGTTACTATTGAGTGTTCAGCAGACTTAGTACTTTTGAGGATTCTGTGGTGAAATAAGCTAGGCAAGCAAGAAAAAAAATTTGCCTTGACTTCATATTGGATATATTGACAAAAAGGTATCATATACTATTTTTTTTTTTAAATAAAGCTGCTAGGTCCCATTTAAAGCATATTTTGCAGGGAAGTGTAAGTATTCTGTGCTTTAGGAACAAGATGTTCTGGCAGTGGCTTAGCACACCAGTGTAATAAGCAACTGGTCATACACTTGTTGGTTTTTAAAATGTAAATATGAAGATTATTAGGTGACAGGAATTAAAGTCAGGTATTTAACTGTAATTGAATGTCTCCCTTAATACTGTGCAGTGTCTAGTGCCCTGTGATTCAGTTTCCACTTCTGTAAAATACAGGTAGCAATATTCTATTTGTATTTTTTGGATGAAGTGGATGAAAAACACTATGTAAATGCAAAACCCCATTATTCTTAACAACATAATACTGTTACTAATTCTAAAATAGATATACAAATGGAATAAATCAATGCTATAATTAACATATAGCTATTACAGTATATGTGCATTACTCTTCCTTATTATAAAGCATTTTTAAAATGAAACCTGGGTAAGCCTGTATTGAATAGGGGCGTGGTCACAGAGACTGATCTGGCTTTGTGAGATCCAAGTCTTATCACCTCCATTCCATTGGAGGTTACCATCTCTATTGTCTGTTAAACTATTGGCTTGACTGGTCTCTAACTCGGTGTGAATTTTTTTAGGGTGTATCATTTCACAAAACTGAGTAAGAGACTTGTCAGAAGAACCATTTAACCAGCAGAACCAAGGAAGAGGTGATCTGCAGTTTGTGAGGAGAGAAAGATGGTCTGGGCCAGTTAATGTGGATGTACTGCATCCAGAATAATTAATCTGATTACTCTATAGGACCCCTAGTTTTGTAGGTGGAGGCTCAGATAAATTTGTGAAGCTTCCAAGCAGAGAAGCAGATAATACTTCTGAAAAGATAAAATCATTCCTCCAGAGGTTCTGAGCTAAGCTTAGCTAGGCACATTTTAACCAGATCTAACCTTCTTTCTCCATATTGTGCTCCATTCAGCCTCTGAGAGCAAACATGAATCTCCCAGATGTAGTTATGAAGAAATTGGGTTCTTTAACAACTGACTAGAAAACAAAGCATTTGGTTGTAAGCATTTTTGGTATAGGCTTTTATTTGAGAGGTTTTGCGAGATAACAGTTTATTTTGGCCATTGTTCTTTCACCCTTTCTCTCTAACTGGGATAATTTCAATTTTCTACTGACCTTCAAAAATGGAAATGTCAGCAAGAGAGGATTAACATATTCTTTTTTTTATTTACTTATATTCATGTTCACTGTATGCTAGTTTTTTAACAAAAACTAAAGATTTTGCCCTAAAGAGTTTGCAATGCAGGAAAAAAACATATTCATATATTGTTAGTTTCATTCTTGAACCCTGGCATTCCAGTAAAATTTTAAAAAATTATTTAGGCCCATGTTCTCCAGGGAAAGCAGGTGTCAAACTGTGAGCTAATTTCCAGCATAGGACTCAGACTTGAAAACCAGATATGTGTCCATCTGTGATTCATCTTAATACTGCTAGAAATTCTTCTCTGATCTCCAAAAGTGACTGCAGCAATCAATACTCCTTGCTCAAAATATTTAATTTTTTTTAACTTTAAAAAAGAGACACCCCCCCCCCCCCAGTTGCCTTCTATATGGAGTCCCCTTCTATATGGAGTTGTCCCACTCCAATACAAATATATAATAACTTCTGTTTGTACCCTGGGTTTTGGTAGGAGTTCATGTAAAAGAAAGGGTTTGGAACCATAGGATGCATGTGCACAGTTTTATTCTTATTGTTTGTATGGTGCCATAAATTCAAAGATCTGGTATGTCAGTCAATAAAAATTCCTATCCTAAAGAGGATACAAACAAATATATCTTAAAAAATCAAGCCTTCCACCATAGCTTGTTAGCAAACTGGGAGCTGTTGGCTTCTTTATGTCTGGACAATTTTGAAAGTCATAGAATTGTTAGGTTAAACAAATTCTACAAAATTAATAAAAGTTAATGAGACTGTAAAAGTTAAGATGGTCTGCTTTTACCCCTCTTATTTTACATGAGTATTGATGAACTAGTGCATTTATTTCACTTCCAGAAACTGATTATTTTCTGTATTGGTAATTATGATCACTACAAATAAGTATTAATTTAGTCAGCAACTGAAGCTGATCACAAATGCTACAATGACAATGTAAAATTAAGGCTTTAGTCTGTGATACTTGTTTCAGCAGTCAAGCAAACTCAAAAAGTTTCTTTCTGGTGTTGAAAATATTTTGATAAAGAAATTAAAATCTAATTATATAAAAGAGTTTGGTTTGATTAAGAAGTAAAAAATTGTGAAGCATAGGTATGGGAGTGTTAAGTTTGAAATGTAGTCATAGGAACTTAGGAACTTTAGAAAATGTACTATGTGTGACTATAAGAATTCAAGTATTGTCTAAAATCAGTTAACCACAGAAACTTTGACAAAGATTTGTTGGTTTGTAGTGTTTTGTTTTAGGAAACTAGGGAAACCGTTATGGACACCAGTTTGCTGCCTGGAAACCCCTTACCCTTCCCACCTCGATCTAATTATCGAGGATTCCAATCAGTAGAGTTAAGTGAGATTAACCAATGATTGTTTTAACATAAGAATATTAATAAGATGGTGTGACTGAAGGACCAATTATTAGAAAGGTTAAATTTAAGAATAGACATAGTATGCATTGTTATGTAAACTAATATAGATGATGGTGAGAATCGTACTGCACAGAATCACCTAAGAGAGGTCAAGAAGCGGACAAGTGAGGAAGACTATGGAAGACCACCAGAGGGCTTCCGAAGACCACCAGAGACCTTCACTGCGCTTGCGTAAAGGACATTTACATATGTTAATAGTTTCCCGGAAAACTAATGATTATGTATAACATTTCTCAGAAATCTAGTGAATATGTATAACAGGTGTGCATTTAACCTGCATAGTTAAACCAGACAGATGCACACGATAGGTGGAGCGATCCCCCGTGTGCCCAGCGCTGCAATAAAGGAGTGCCTGCTTCTTAACTTCTCATTGTTGTTAAGGAGTTTTATTCCGGATTTCGGCAACACTGGGTGTTTGAATACCATCATGCCATGCTGCTCTGTAAACCAGATCACTGACTTGGGCCAGATCAGTTCAGCAACCTGTGAAACAACCCAGTTCAGTGTTCTGATCTACAGCAAGCTTCTGCATGCTGTTGTTCTGCCACACCTGAGGAGGTAAGGAATCACTGCATGGTAAGAATTAGATGGCAGAGGAAGGATCTCAGTCTGTCTTGACCACTGATGCCAGTCATCTCTCTCCAACAACCTTGCCTTTCTATCTTATCTTTATTTCAAGTACATGACAATTGTCAGTATTTCACTCAGATGTCTTTCTGTAGCATTACTACAGAAAAAAAAATTAAAATGTGTTTCAAAGTACACAAAAAGCTTATTCATTCTTAAAACTAATCACTGTCAGCATAACATTTAACAGGTTAGAGCTGGATTTTCTAATACTCTGTTCATGTTAAATTGCTGGTCTATTAAGCCTAGTTATAATTACATTTTAAATTGCATTTTACAGATATTATCTGTGGTTATGGATTAAGATTACAGTTGTTGGAAATAGTGATATAGATATGACATTGCAAAATTATTTTCTTTTTCATATCAAAATATCCTTTAGGATTGGCAGCATACCTGTTTCTCAAACAGAGGGCAGGTGAAAAGGTAAAAGAAATGTGGGGTAGATTGAAATGAAAAAATTCGGGAAACTGATTATGAACTAGAAAGTTACTAGTATAGCTATATTTAATCAGTCTTTGTTCATAATGACTGAAAGTTGCCCCATGTGACCTATGTGAAGGACTGGAAATTTCCATTAATTCTGAATGAAAAGGTGTCCATTTATAATACGTTTATAATATGTCATCACTATCCATGTGTCTAATTGGTTCTCTTCTTCCCAATCTCAGGAGAAAAGCCAAAAAAAAATAGCAGGGATGGACTCAACAAAAATGGCTGTCAGCAACACTATCTTAGCTTACATCAGTATATGCAGTTTACACTACTGGTCCAAATTCAAACAAGATAGCCTAGTGAAAGTCTATCTAATTTTATGCAAGTCTCATTGGCATGAAGCTACAGTAGGGCTTCTGTACAAGAAAAAAAAACAAACAACCAAACACAAAAAAAACCCACAATTCCCTGCCTCCCCCCAAAAAATTTTGTCTGAAAAGGATTCTTGTAGCTGTCCAGATGAATTCTGATGCAGTACCTTCCATTCTACTTGCAAAAGTGTTGACAGTGTGATATAGATAAGCTTGTACTTCTGCTCCCCTTTCTGTGTTTCTCAGAGCTAATATTTTTTATTTTAAATGCCAATATGCTATGATTATCTGTTAAAATGTACTTGGTCTCTAAAACATTAGGTGTACTCTGTAAATATTGGATTGAATGAAAAATATTAGAACTGCCCTTATAAATTCAAATACATAAGAACAGATCAGACTGACCCAAAAGGCAATACCAGTGTGACTATGAGGCTGCTGTTTTTCATTTGTGGAAAGTCATGATGGTTAAGGGAAGTCCCTGACAGCTAGGAAAAGGTTAATGTTACACCCATCCTTAAGAAAGGCAAGGAGGATGAAAGTACTATAGACTGATCAGCCTCACCTCAGTTGCTGGAAAGGAAAGGTCCAAACACATCTCTGAATCTATTTCCAGACCTGTGAAGGACATGAAGATAGTCAGGACTACTCAACATATAGATTTACCAAGGGTAAATAAATAATGTTTGATTGACCTGACTGCCTTCCATGATGAAAAGACTGTGTGGAAGAGAGAAGAGTGGATGTAACATATCTTCAGTTTAGTGAGGCTTTTGAAACAATCCCCCAAAACATTCTCATTTGGAAACTGAGGAAGTCTGGACTGGATGAACAGACTGTTAGGTGGGATCAAAGGGTGGAGACTGATGGCTCAGCATCTGTCTGGCAGCTGGTAGTGAGCACATGACCATGAGGGGTTGATACCAGAGCCCATGCTGAAGTGCAGAGTTTGGCACCTGGACAGGATAACCTGAAACACTGGCACAGGCCGGCAAGCGACTGGCTGGGTCACAACCCTGCTGGAAAGGACCTGGGGACTTCAGTGGACTGCAGGGTGGATATCAGCCAAACCATGCACTCTCATCATAAATAAAGCAAACTACATACCAAAGTGACTGTGGCCAGCAGATCAAGGGGAATGCTGGGAGCCCAGGATAGGGCTGTCAGGATGATTGGGGCCTATGGCACATGATCAGTGAGGAGCGCTTGAGGGGACTGAGATTGTTTAGTCTGCCATGGAGGAGGTGAAAGGCAATCTAATGGCAGCCTACAGCTACTTGAAGGGTGGTTGCAAAAGACAACAGTTAAGCTCTTCTCGGCAGTGGCATGCTATATAACAAGGGGCAAGAGCCCCTGATTGGGAGGTTCAGGTTGAACATCAGGAAAATCTTCTACATTAGGAATGTGGTGCAGCACTGGAGCAGGTTATCTGCAGAGGTTGGGGAATTTCTGTTGTTGGAAGCTTTTGAGATTCGGACAAAGCTGTGGCTGATGTGATCTAGTGTTGATAATAGTCCCATTTTGAGCATGAGGTTGTACTGGACAACCTCACGAGGGCCCTTCCAAACAGCATTTGTACGATTCTGTGAAATTATATTGAGATTAGTCACAGAAGCTGTGTCTAATTTTAAGGGAGTAGATGGAACTAGCAATTGTGAAGTACAGTCCCACTGCAATATGGGAATGGAGGTAAAGAGAAGGGAAAAAGTTATTTCTCTGAGTTTTTCATGGATTTTCATCCTATATGCCTATATCCCACATTGCAATTATTCCCATTACTTTTTTCATTTTGGATATAATTCTCTCCTCTTGTCTCACTTTAGTCTTTCTCCTTCCAGTCTCTGTGTCATATACATGCCATCAAAACTGTCATAGCCTGCTCCAGCTGGGAAAGTGGCAGCATCTGAGGTGTCTGGTTTAGTGTTAGTCTTGTATGTCTGAATAAATAGCAGGAGAACCAGAACTTGATAAATGCATGAGTTCAAGCTCAGGTTTTATTCAAAGGAAGTACTACTTTGGGTCTTACCCAGTATTTACAATATTTATCACAACTTATTATCTTGTCTGAAATTGGTTGGTGAGACCAAAAGTTATTAGGGCAGGAAAGAAAAAATGAAGGGATGACGGATGATTAGCAGGATTATCTAGGAAAGTACTGTTGGCTTAGAAAAACATGGACTGGGAGTTTTGCCCAACAGAAGCTTGGATGTACATGCTTAGAGGGTGAATCCTGATTTTAGGAGTGCTGTATATCTGGGAAGGAAGACTGACTTTTAAAATGGAGAATGGAAAAAAAATGCATCGACATGTGAAAGAGTTGACATAGGTGTACGTTTCCATTTGATGCCTTGAACAAAGGCAGGAGAAGGAAAATTTTACTGTATCGCTGTACTAATGAACTTTTGCTTGCTTGAAAACTTCAAAATTTTGGTATGTACTAATTAGATAAGAAAAAAACCTTGAGCTTTGTCAATGGTATGTGTTGGAGGCGCCAACAGACAGGAGGCCTCGGGCCTGATGTGCCTTGGGCCCTGATGATAAGCTTTGAGTTCTGCTGAGTTTTTGTAATTAAAGCTTGCCAAGGCCAGTTAACTGGGAGAAAGAGATGACCCACACTGCGTGTGACCAAAGGGTGGACACTATGTAAATGATAATATGAATATGCATATGACTAGAACAATATAAATTTTGCTTGCTGTAGGTAACGGTGTGCACGATAGGTGGAGCGATCCCCCGTGCACCCAGCGCTGCAATAAAGAATGCCTGCTTTCTAAAACTCCAAAATTGAGTCTTAGAGAGTTTCTTTGACTGGCTTTTTCAGCAACGCAATAATAAGAAATTAAGAAAGAAATTTATGAGGTTTAAAATGATTGCAAATCTGTGATGGAAAGGGAAAAAGGATGGCAAGACCAATTTTGTGATTGAGGAAATACAAGTTGTGCATGAAGCTAATCAGAACTGAGTAGATGAACACTGATTGGAAGAAAAAGTATGTTTTCATAAAGATACTGTAGGAGAGAAATTTTTGCAATGCATTCTTGCTTAGTACTGATATTCAGGCAGACAGAATAGAAGGACCAGACAAATACATATTAATAGTTTTCCAATGAACACCTGCATGTGTCTTTTTCATATTTTGTCAGGAGTGTAGTGACTATAATTTTGTCATGAATAAGAAGTGTTAGATTTTTAGAATATTACCGCACAGGATAAATATAAATTCTAATTAAAAAAAAAAAAAAAATCTAGCAAAAACTTCCTTTGGTTCTGGATTATTGATTGTACACGAGCACAAATTAATTTGAAATGCAAAACTAATTTAAAAAAAGCATTTTAGAATTAATTTCCTGCTCTGTAAATTTTAACTTTAAATAATTTTCCTGCAGCAATTACAAACTCCTGAAACTAGTGTTTTATAATGTAAAAGCTTCTCTGTAGCAGCAGGCTCAGCATCACTATAATTAAACCTACCTCGCATTGATTTACAGCCAGTGTGGCGGGTTGACCCTGGCTGAATGCCAGGTGCCCACCAAAGCCCTTCTATCACTCCTCCCTACTCAGCTGGACAGGGGAGAGAAAATATAACAAAGACCTTGTGGGTCGAGATAAGGACAGGAGAGATCACTCACCAATTACTGTCACGGGCAAAACAGACTCATCTTGGGGAAAATTAACTCAATTTATTACCAATCCAATCAGAGTAGAGTAATGAGAAATAAAACCAAATCTCAGAACACCTTCCCTCCACCCCTCCCTTCTTCCCGGGCACAACTTCACTCCCGGTTTCTCTACCTACCCCCCCAGCGGTGCAGGGGGACGGGGAATGGGGTTTACAGTCAGTTCATCACATGTTATTTCTGCCACTTCATCCTCCTCAGGGGCAGGACTCCTCACACTCTTCCCCTGCTCCAGCGTGGGGTCCCTCCCACAGGAGACAGTCCTCCATTAACTCCTCCAATGTGGGTCCTTCCCACGGGCTGCAGTTCTTCACAAACTGCTCCAGCATGGGTCCCTTCCATGGCGTTCAGTCCTTCAGGAGCACACTGCTCCAGCGTGGGTCCCCCATGGGGTCACAAGTCCTGCCAGAAAACCTGCTCCAGTGTGGGCTCCTCTCTCCACAGATCCGTAGGTCCTGCCAGGAGCCTGCTCCAGCGTGGGCTTCCCACGGGGTCACAGCCTCCTTCGGGAACCCACCTGCTCCGGCGTGGGGTCCTCCACGGGCTGCAGGTGGAGATCTGCTCCACCGTGGACCTCCATGGGCTGCAGGGGGACAGCCTGCCTCACCATGGTCTTCCCCACGGGCTGCAGGGGAATCTCTGCTCCAGCGCCTGGAGCACCTCCTCCTCCTCCTTCTTCACTGATCTTGGTGTCTGCAGGGCTGTTTCTCTCACATGTTCTCACTCCTCTCTCCAGCTGCCATTTCTGTCTGTCCCAGCAACTTTTTTTCCTTCTTAAAAATGTTATCCCAGAGGCGTTACCACTATCGCTGATTGGCTTGGCCTTGGCCAGCGGCGCGTCCATCTTAGAGCCGGCTGGTATCGGCTCTGTCAGACACAGGGGAAGCTTCCAGCAACTTCTCACAGAAGCCACCCCTGTAACTCCCCCCACTATCAAAACCTTGCCACACAAACCCAATACAGCCAGTCTTAGTCTCAGGGGGGAGAGAGCTTAATCATCGGGGAAGATGGCAGACCAGGGGAAGATTTCAAGTTGGGAAACAGACGATTTCTGAACCTGATATGGCAAAGATTGAAAGTATGATATAGGGAATAAGGGATGGTAGGAGGAGGAGTTTAGGGCGTAAGAACCCATTTTTAACCCACCGCTAAGTTCTCGGTGAATTGGAGTGTGAGCAACCTTGCCACCTGCCGTCGCTTTGCAGGGCGAGCTCCTCTGGGAGCCATGTCCAGCCCTCATGTCCAGGCAGCAGCGAAACACTGGTGTAGTGCCGCTGGCTCTCCCGGCGTCAGGAAGGGAGAGGGGCGCCCGGGGAGGAGGCAGGCTGGAGCAGGGGCAGGGAGACCCCCTCCACGCTTATTCCTAGTCCTAGTCCCAGTCCTCCCCTGGGCTGGGCCGTGCTCTCCGCCGCCTCCTGCACACCCCGGGAGCGCTCTCCGCGCGGATCGCAGCCTGCTGCCGGCTCCGCTTTCCCCCGCGCTGACTCTAGCCCGGCTTTAAATATTTCCGAGCGGGAAGCCAGCCCCCTTTCTCCCTCCTTCCTCCCCCTCTTCCCCGCCTCCCCTCCAGAGTGGCCGGGAGGACTCGGCGGCCCCAGTCGCTCCCACACTCGGCCGAGGGGCGGTGCGGAAGGAGCTGTCCAACTTTTCAGAACAGTTTCCCCGCCGCTGACCGGAGGAAGGCCCCCCCCGTCGCCCCGCACCGGCTCGCCCCGCCCGCCCGGCTGCCGTCAACATGGAAGCAGAACGCGGCGGCGGCAGCGGCTTGTCCGCGCTGCCCGGCAGCAGCGACGGCGACGGCAGCAGCGGGAGTCTCAAAGCCCCCAAGCATCTGTGGCAGCACGAGCAGCGCTACCCGTCGCAGCTGCGGGAGCACCAGTTCCTCCAGCACCAGCAGCCCCCCGGCCCGCCGTTGCCGCCCGCCTCGCGGGGCCGCTGCCTGGCTGGGGCTCGTGTGAGGCACCGCGGCTACTCCGATACGGAGCGATACTTCTACTGCCGAGCCATGGACCGCGCCTCCTACGCCGTGGAGGCCGGCCACCGGCCCGGCTTGAAGAAATCGCGGATGTCCTGGCCCTCCTCTTTCCAGGGACTCAGACGGTAGGAGAGGGCTTGGCCCATCGCTCCGGCCGCGGGGGGGGAGGGGGGCACGGCGGCGGGGTGTCGTTCTCCCGCCCGCCATGGCTGCTCCCGGCCGCGGGGAGGGGAGCCAGCGGGGCCCGCTGAGGTGTGGGCACAGCGGGGTCCCCCGCCCGCCCGCCCCCGCTCCCCGGGGGCTCCAGCGGCGGGAGCGATGCGCTGGGCTGCCGTGCTGGGGAGCCCGGGGTGGAAAGCTGCGGGGAGCGGGGCAGCTCGCCTCCCCGGGGCCCCCGGGCAGGGCTCGCCTGGAGCGGGCCGTGACCGAGGCACGGGCGGCGGCACGTCGTTCCACACACACCTGTCTATGGATGGAAAAGCAATCGCTAAACACGTGGGTGGGAACGAGACCCCATCTGTGCCAACAAGGAGCCGTGAGCGGGGCGGCTAGCGCGGGGCGGCCTGCAGCGCGGGGCCCTGCGCCCCGCCCCGGCCCCGCTTCCCGCCGCCGCCCGGCTCCGTTCTGCTGCCTCCCCGGCTGCCTCTCCTCGCTGGAGCTGCCCTTGCTGCCTGCGCTCCCTGGGAACCTACAGCGCTGGTGCCGAGCGGGAAGGACGAAATTCGTGTGCTGTTCACACGAAGTTAAAATAACGAGAGCTCTGGGAGGTAGGGAGACAGTCTGGCAAATCCAGGGTTAGGGTCCTGCTAGTTTGAATGGGTTTAGATGAGAAAATAGGCTAATGGTTTCTTAGCCAGAGGGAGTCCATCATTTACTAGTCTATTGTTCCCTGTTAAATGAGCTGTAGATTTATTTTGCAGTGTGTAGCTCACCAATGCCTATTTTGCCCTTGATGACTATCACAGGCATCTGTTTCAAAATCAAATTCTCTGTCAAAATAAGTAGGATTTTGTATTTGATGGATCAATTTATTATTCGGTCTTCATTTTTAGTAGCTGGAACCACTTCCTTTTAGTAGAAAGCCCCACGCTTGTATTTGAATATTAAGCGGACATTGTGAATAAAGGATTTATGCTGAGAATGGTGTGCAGAGGGACAATACTTAATACTCAGTTACTCTCTAGATTTTTGATTTCCTGGATAATGAGATTTTTATAGCATGATATGCTCGATGAATAAATAATATAATCCTTTCTGAATGAAGATTGCTTTGTGTGTTTCTGTGGTACACACTGTATTCATTATTATGGAGCCTTGGCCATAAATCTGAGCAAGACACACTTGAACATTCTCTGGCAGCGTTTGCTTGTTGCAGTAGAGATGGACACGACAAACATCAGATTGTGCCAAAATGGCTACTTTATTGTTCTAACAAGCCTTTTTATAACCTTCTTCAGAGTATGTGTTCATATATGATTGGTTTAGTTAGTAACTAACAATTCATGATTGGGTAACAGTTTTTCTGCGGATTCGTCAAGACGGTTCTTCTTATCATTTTCTTGCTCGGGACTTTCCAGACTCTCAAGGATACACCACGAGCTGCTCAAGGTCACGCTGCTCATGCACCGTCAGGCATTCGGCAGATTCGCTGCATTCCCCGACAATTCCCCCTTTTTGTATTTGTGCTAAAAATATTGCTCCGGCGGCTCTCTGCAGGGCCCTTTGCAGAAGGCTGAGAAGACAGGGCAACATTAGGAGCACAGTTATCACTATCAAGATCACTACCCCCCCAGTCTTGAGCAGAGATATCAACCATCCAGACAATCTCCAACCCTCGAACATCTTTGTTAGCCAATCTGACTCATCACTTTTTGTCAACTTGCTGACTTCCTTCTTTAATTGTTGAATACTACTGTAAATGGATTCTGAGTGATCGGATAGATTCATACAACACATCCCTTCAAACTCATCACAACCATGTCCTTGTGCTAAAAGCAAAAAATCAATTGCAGCTCTATTTTGTAGCGTAGCATGTCTAACGCTATCAACGTCAGTTAGAAGGCCGCTTAAAGCTAAAGAGGTAGCATTAGTTTGTTTGCTAAGCCAACATCCCAACTTATTTAAAGTTCTTAAGGCATTTGCAATGCCAACTCCTGGTGCCAATATGGAGGCTGCTATGATCTGGCCTGGATTCCAGAATTCAATGTTATCTCGACAGGAACTGCTAAACTGATGAACAGTCCTTTGGATTCGCTTATGTTTTCAAGTCACGTTCAGAATCATTGACACATTTGGTGTTAATAACGTGAGGCGTCCGAGGCTACACGGGCCTCCATTCAATTTAGATGGAATGCCTCCCCAGGCACGATCTCCACAGATTAAAAACACACCAGGAGGTAGCGCAAGAGGAACAACAGAGGATCGTGAAGCATTAGGTGCGGTGTAATTACACCACGCAGTTGCATTGTGATAGAGAATACTAGTTGCATTAACATTTTGGCCTCGGCGAGCAGTATTGCTATAAGAGTAATTAAAAAATACACAAGCATCCATCACTACAGATCCTAGTAATTCTAACTCTTGGGGTTCCTGGGTAACCTGCGAGAGGTGTGTATACACACCATCCCAGTTTTTTGTACAATTTTCTGGAGAACTACAGAGATTCGGGATCTGCAGTGGGTTCGGCCATGTGTCCACGGGTATTCCTACCAAGCATGTAGAAAATGGATTTTCAGGGCTTGCGGTGGCGAAACACATGGTGTCCTGATGTGTCATGTTTGCTAAAGTGACCCAAACATTTTGTTTAGGTTGTGAGACCACCCATCCTTCACCCTGAGGCAGGTTCCAATACAGGCCGAACACACCGAGCAGGAACCCAGCAAGGACCGGCATCTGTGGAGACACAAGCATAACCCCTTCCCCAGGTTAATAGCTCACATGGTCCACTCCACTGACCAGTAATTAAATCTTTAACATGTACTTTGATGCCTTTTTGTAAATTCTGTGTTGAAAAAAGAGAAATGTTGAAAAAGAGGAGGTAGAGAAGAATTATCCCCATAATGGAGAAAGTTAAGAACATAAACTGCTTTATCTAAACATGCCTGTGGTGGTTCCCCAGTCATTCCCCCTTTTTGTTTTTGAAGCTGCCACTTCAACGTGCCATGTGCACGCTCAACAATTGCTTGTCCTGTTGGGGAGTGGGGAATTCCTGTAACATGAGTAACACCCCACAAATTAAAAAATGTTTGAACTTTCCGTGAAACATATGCTGGGCCATTGTCCGTTTTAATTTGGCGTGGCACCCCAAGCATAGAGAAAGCCTTCTGCAAATGTTGAATCACATCTTTTCCTGTTTCTGCATTATGTGCTGTTGCTACCAAAGCATGAGAATAAGTATCAATAGAAACATGAACATATTTCTGTCGGCCAAATTCATTTATATGAGTAACATCAGTTTGCCAAATCTGTAAAGCCTGCATACCTCTGGGATTAGTACCAAAATACACTGGAGTGTGAGTTCCTTGACAATCAGGGCAGGCAGCTATAATGGAGCGAGCTTCAGTATGGGACAAACCAAACTGCTGCCGTAAAGCCCGAAAACCTTGATGAAAAAATTGATGTGATAATACAGCTTGTTGCTTCAGGTTAGGAACAGTACTCAGAGCCATAGCAGAAACAAGAGCATCCGCTCTGGCATTACCTTCCGTATAAAATCCTGGTAAAGTGGTATGACTCCGGATGTGCATGATAAAATAAGGTTCTGTCCGTAGTTGAATACCTTTCCAGAGTTCTAAAAGCACATCAAATAATAATTGATTGTCTGACATGGTCAAAACCACTTTGTCTAGGTGAGAAACTAAGTTAGCTACATAAGCTGAGTCAGTTACAATATTTACAGGAGTAGAAAAAATAGAAAAAGCAACAGCCATTGCACGCAGCTCTACTACTTGTGGGGAACCATTTTGATATACTACTTTGTTGTTCCAGGTGTTGTTCTCATACCATACTACTGCTGCTTTACCTGTTTTTCCCGAGCCATCTGTAAAGACAGTGGGGCCTTTCACAGGTTCTGGCTGGTTTAGATTTTTCTGACCAAAGGGTATTTCTCGAGCAAATTTCAGTAGCGGGTGTGACGGTAGATGATACAATATCTATCCTTGAAAACCCGCCATGGCCGCTTGCAGCTCGTAATTGTTTGCCAGACCATTCAAAATACCAATTTTGAACAGGTAAAACAATTGTAGCTGGATCACGTCCTGTTAGTTCTAAACATCATTTTCTGGCTTTTATGATTACATCAGCAATAAGTTCAAACAATCCAGGAGCAGTTTTTCGTGGCCGGAATGATAAAAACATCCATTCTAAAATATGTAATGGGTCATCCCACTCAGAATTCCACTGCACCAAAGCACCAAACGGCACAGTTTTGTCAATTAGTACAAAGAATTGTACCAGTTGAGACAGATCTATTCGAGAAACAAATTTCTTGTATATGCATTGTTCCACCATATGAATTACATTTACCGCTTCCTTATTTAATATTCTGGGTTCTGTTGGATGAGTGGAATTTTTTAATAATTCTAATAAAGGTTGCAACTGCGAATTGGTCAGTCCAAGATAGGGCCTGATCCAGTTCAAGGATCCCATCAGTTTCTGTACATCATTGAGTGTCTTAACCTCAAGGTTGAGTTTCACAGGGTGGAGCGCAACCTGCTTGCTTGTAACTGTCATTCCCAAATATTTCCAGGGTTCTATTTTTTGTACCTTTTCAGGGGCAATAACTAATCCATATTGTTGTAACGAATTCCTGGCCAAATTCTCCATGTCATTCAACTGCTCCTTGTTGTCTGATGCTAAAAGAATGTCATCCATATAATGATAACAATAACTAGTAGGGAATTTTTCCCTTAAAGGTAACGAAGCTTGTGCTACAAACCATTGACAAATTGTTGGTGAATTTTTCATGCCCTGCAGCAGAACTCTCCATTGATATCTTTTTGCCGGTTCTGCATGATTGATAGAAGGCACAGAAAATGCAAATTTTTCTTTGTCTTGGGAAGCTAATGGTATCGTAAAAAAACAGTCCTTAAGGTCCATGACAATGATTTCCCAATCTTGAGGGATCATGGCAGGTGAAGGCATGCCTGGTTGCAGAGCCCCCATCGTGGCCATGACAGCATTGACTTGCCGCAGGTCATGCAAAATTCGCCATTTTCCTGATTTCTTTTTTATCACAAACACTGGAGTATTCCATGGGCTCTGAGAGGGTTCAATGTGTCCAGCAGCTAGTTGTTCTGCCACCAATTTTTGCAGGGCCTTTAATTTTTCAATTGGTAGGGGCCACTGATCCACCCACACAGGGTTATTTGTTAACCAAGTTAAAACAAGCGTGGGCTGTCTAACACCCTGCAGCACAGTGGCCCCCGTTAAAAATCCGTGGTAATTCTCACCCCCCCATTGCGACAAGCAATCCCTCCCCCATAAATTGAGGGGAGCTGCCGTCACATATGGTTTAATGACTGCTTGTTGGCCCTCAGGATTGGTAATCAGAACTGCTGTGGCTGCCGTCCTTGCTCGTGCAGATCCTCCCAGCCCCACTACCCCTATACCCGCATCCTCTGTTGGCCAGGTGGATGGCCACAGATAATCAGCAATAACAGTCACATCGGCTCCAGTGTCCAGGAGCCCCGCAAGCCTTACTGTGGTCGGCGATCGTCCGTGATTCGACAACATGCACATCATATGTGGTCGGGATGATGAAACAGTCTGAGACCAGCAGACTTGAGGGCGTCCCGTAGAGCCGAAGCCTCCATCGCATCACAGGCACTGTTCTGCTTTTGAAACACAACTTGAAAAAGGAATAAGTTGAGCAATGCGAGTACCTTTTGGGATTGTTACTGGTGGGTAGGGGGTTGAAACCAGCGCTCAAATTTGACCTGTAAAGTCAGCATCAATAACTCCTACATGCACAATTGATGTGCGGAAAACAGACTCCACAATCAGTGAGATTGTAAAGTAGGTATGTTCATTCAGCGCTGGGCCGCACGGGGGGTAGTGCCACCAAAGTCGTGCGTGCCCGACTCGGCAGTTTGTCTCAAGTTTATACAGTCAAGTGTTACATATTCACAATACGCCTATACATATGCATGACCTATCCCCACTTCATATTAAAATTAGCTCCGAGAGGTCATTTCCATAGTCTCCTCTCAACTGCGCTTGCGCAGTGCCTCTTTATGGTGGTCGCAGAGATGAAGATAGATGACTCCTCTTCATCACCGCTAGTAACCTTTTTTCTTGCACAGGCTCAGTGGTTTCTTGGTATTCACCCAAGCTGCAAGACCAGTCTTAGCTGGTTCTTGGGGCCTGCTCCTGCTTCTTATCAGGAGCTGTCTCTACCTCATTGGCTGGTCCTTGGGACTAGCTCTTCTTATCAAAGACTGTCTTTGCCTCAGCTAATTTCAACAATGTAAGCGCTAAACATCATCCTTCATCCCCCCTTATAATGTCTACTGAGATTCTTTTGACTCCCCTTGTCTCACAATTAGCCCATTTAACGTGCTACTTAATCTTCCCAGTAGCAATGCACTCAGTCCTCGTCCTATAGGACCCTTTGCATCAAGAGGGACCTTAACGATGTCCTTTGTGACTATAGTTATTGTATCGGCGGTGGATACATCCAACCCTGCTGAGCCGGCTGTTGCGGCTGATAATTGTTCGCAGAGGGGAGGTGGCCGGCTGCTGGGAGGGGATTTGTTGTCTTCGCGCGCCCTCTCGCGCTCTTCTTGCGGTTTCCCTGTAGTGGCTGCCCATTAATATGAAATTTGGAACGACATTGTTTTGCAAAATGTCCTGGTTTTCCGCATTTGTTGCAATTAGTCCCCGGTGGGATGTTCACCGGTTGTTTACCTGGTGATGTTCTGTTCAGACAAGCTGCCTTTATGTGCCCTTCTCTGCCACACCCAAAGCATTTCCCTGAATTTCTCATATTCATAACAGTAGCTAGGGCAGCCACTTGCACTGCCGTCTGGGCAGCCACCTTATGTTCCACTGTCCCAACTTTAGAACATGCGGCCACCATGTCGGGAATAGAAGGATCTCCTGGTAAAGCCTGTATTATCTTTTGACAGTCCTCATTAGCATTATCTTTTGCTAGCTGTTTGCACATCATTTGTCTTAACACCTCATCTTCTACCTGTTTTTCCAGTGCAGCAGATATTTTTTCTACAAACTGTAAAGAGGGTTCTCTAGGGCCTTGGTGGATAGCAGTGTATTTTTGCTTCAGAGCTGCTAGTTCCATGGTTCGCTTTAATGCCATAATTCCTATATGCTGTGCCTGTTCGAGAACAATCGGAGGCCATGTAGCCTGCAGTTGAGGGTTACTAAACTGCCCTTCACCAAGCAAAGCATCCTCTCCAAGGCCAAGCCTCGGGTCACCCTGTGGCAGTCGCAAATTATTCTGCGCGTGCCATCTGCCTCCAAGTAGATTGAAACACTTGTAACTGCATGGGCTGAAACAGCACCTGTGCGAGATTTGTAATGTCATATGGACACAGCAGAGCCGTGCTGATTATTCGAATAAATTGCATCACCTCAGGAGAATTGATTCCAAATTTTTGTGCTTTAATCTGCAAATCCTGCACCAGTTTCCAGCCAATTGGATTGTGCTCATCGTGCTGGTTTGTGCCTGCAGCAGCTTTGAAAACAGGGAATGTACCAGGACCCTCTGCTGTTATGTTTACAGGCTTCGGACATGCTGGTATTGGAGAGCATGGGCTGAGGCGTTCAACTAGATCCCAGTTGCCAGCTTTGGCAGCATATTTCCTAACTCCCTCCCAAAATTGATCAGGGGATCTTGGGACTACAGTTATTGCGGATGGAGGGAGAGTCCATGGCTGGGCTTTTTTCACTATGGTTTTATCTGTAAGATGCAGAGCTTGCATAGCGGCAGTTAAAGCTTCTTCTCCCTCACTTTCATTTTTGTTCTCACTTTCCGGCTCTGTGTTATTCGCCGGATTCGCCGTATGTTCCTCCTCGGGGGCCGATGGGGTCACCTCTTCTGCTGCTGCACCGCTAGGTGCCGCTGCTGCACCACTGGGTGGGGAGGGCCCCTCATCGCCCTGTAAAGTATTTAATGGCGGAGGACGGGGAGGTGGACGAGGGCATGATCTGCTTTTGCCCGTGAGGGGTTTCCTGCCTGCTACCGCTGATGCTGCGGCATCGGCTTCATTTGTTCCTTGGCTACAGTCTTCCCCCTTCCTAACACTTTCTGGTTTTTCATCTTTCTTTTGCTCATCATTTGCCTCACATTCTGCTTTCCATTCCTTCAGGGTCTCGCTTAATAGACACCATATAATCGCCAACTCACATGCCTCTTTCTGTCCTTTAGAGATCTCATCCAATATTTTCCATCCTACTGCTTGCCATGCACTCACACTGAATGCAGTAACTGTTGTGGCTTCAAAGCCTTGCATCTTACTCCATATCAAAATCTTTTTCAGGTTTTGTTCGGTGGTTTTAACCCCTTTTCTTTTTAATAGGGCTTTCCAGGTAGACAAAATTGTCTCCTCTTCTTTTGTTAATTGCTGCCCCATTCTAACAGTTTAGTCCCCGGTGGCTCACCTTTTTAAGTGTCGAAGTTCAGGTCCGGACCAAGCAGACTCCCTCTGCTCTCAGCTTCACCAGGCTCCGTCTCCGCAGCTCTCCCTGCTGCCACAATACTTCTCAGCAGCTCTCCCTGCCGCCGCTATATTTCTGTCTAGTACCAAAATACGTTCTTTAAATGATCACTTCGCCCGATCACGTCGGGGTCACCATTTGTCGCAGTAGAGACGGACACAACAAACATCAGATTGTGCCAAAATGGCTACTTTATTGTTCTAACAAGCCTTTTTATAACCTTCTTCAGGGTATGTGTTCATATATGATTGGTTTAGTTAGTAACTAACAATTCATGATTGGGTAACAGTTTTTCTGCGGATTCGTCAAGACGGTTCTTCTTATCATTTTCTTGCTCGGGACTTTCCAGACTCTCAAGGATACACCACGAGCTGCTCAAGGTCACGCTGCTCATGCACCGTCAGGTATTCGGCAGATTCGCTGCATTCCCTGACATTTGCTCTATTTCTACCTAATGTTGGCTTCATTTCCATATATAATTGAGAAATAAAAAAAGGTTCAGCATTTCTAAATTAGAACTACACTTTCACATCAGTAATCTTTAAAATCTGTCTTCTAATATCTTTTGTTTTCATGCAGCTATTCTGTTGCTACACCTTTGTATTACTTGTGTGAACTCATGCTTATCCAAAGTTAACAATGATAATTTTTTCACTTTGTAAGATTTGAAAGAAGAAATCATATGCTTCAAAAATGAACAAATGTTGAATTTAATGCTCTTTTCAATGCATTCTTGTTTCTTTTTATAGGAAAAACACTAGGCATCTAGAGTTTTTGATCTTTAAGACTGAATGCAAAGAAGTTTAATTTTTGTAAATTGTAATGGTTGGTTTGAGTATATTCAGCATTTTTCCATGAGTGATTAGTTATTGAGGGGATGACAAGTGAAGGTGGGAAGGGAAAGTACACATATTATTTATTGTTAGGGTTTTGGGGCCATTTTAGAATTTTAAATTAAAATTCTTATGAAGCGTATTTAAATAGGAATTTAAATTTATCTGTGAACAGTACTTTGTTCCATTCTTTTCATAAGTGCAACCATGTTGTTTTGACAAGACATACTGCTTTAAAATTCGGGGGGGGTGTCAGTGGTTTTTATTTTAATTTTATGGGATTGGTAAAAATGCTTGTATTGGCTTTGTGTGGCAAGGTTTTGGTAGCGGGGGGGGTTACAGGGGTAGCTTCTGTGAGAAGCTGCTGGAAGCTTCCCCTGTGTTCGAGAAAAGCCTATACCAGCCGGCTCTAAGACGGACCCGCCACCGGCCAAGGCCGAGCCAATCAGCGATAGTGGTAGCACCTCTGTGATAACATTTTTAAGAAGGAAAAAAGTTGGGACAGACAGAAATGGCAGCCGGAGAGAGGAGTGAGAACATGTAAGAGAAACAGCCCTGCAGACACCAAGGTCAGTGAAGAAGGAGGAGGAGGAGATGCTCCAGGTGCCAGAGCAGAGATTCCCCTGCAGCCCATGGGGAAGACCATGGTGAGGCAGGCTGTCCCCCTGCAGTCCATGGAGGTCCACAGTGGAGCAGATATCCACCTGCAGCCCGTGGAGGACCCCACGCTGGAGCAGGTGGGTGCCCGAAGGAGGCTGCGACCCCGTGGGAACCCCGCGCTGGAGCAGGCTCCTGGCAGGACCTGCGGATCTGTGGAGAGAGGAGCCCATGCTGGAGTAGGTTTTCTGGCAGGGCTTGTGACCCGGTGGGGGGCCCACGCTGGAGCAGTGTGCTCCTGAAGGACTGCACGCCGTGGAAGGGCCCCATGCTGGAGCAGTTCGTGAAGAACTGCAGCCCGTGGGAAGGACTCACATTGGAGAAGTTCGTGGAGGACTGTCTTCCGTGGGAGGGACCCCACGCTGGAGCAGGGGAAGAGTGTGATGAGTCCTCCCCCTGAGGAGGATGAAGCGGCAGAAAATAACGTGTGATGAACTGACCGTAAACCCCATTCCCCATCCCCATGCACCGCTGGGGGGGTAGGTAGAGAATCCGGGAGTGAAGTTGTGCCCGGGAAGAAGGGAGGGGTGGAGGGAAGGTGTTTTGAGATTTGGTTTTATTTCTCATTACCCTACTCTGATTGGATTGGTAATAAATTGAGTTAATTTTCCCCAAGTTCAGTCTGTTTTGCCTGTGATGGTAATTGGTGAGTGATCTCTCCTGTCCTTATCTCGACCCACAAGGTCTTTGTTATATTTTCTCTCCCCTGTCCAGCTGAGAAGGAGGGGGAGTGATAGAACGGCTCTGGTGGGCACCTGGCGTCCAGCCAGGGTCAACCCGCCACAATGCTTCAGATGTGCCTCCTTTTTAGAAGTACTAAAGCAAAGCAGAGTAAAGCAGCTCAGTAAAATTGACTGTTCTATGACTTTCTTAGCAAAAATAAAATCTCACATTTAAACATTTTGAATGAAATGAACAGCTATAATATGCAAACACAAAGTGAACTGTAACAAATTGTTTTATAAATATATTCAAGAAATATCAGAAAAGCCTGTTCTTTCCAGGACTTTCATTTCAAGTTCTGGGTCAACTGCTTTTTTCATGGAAAGCAAAGCAAAATATCTTCTTAGTATTCTTGTAAAACAAGTAATTTGCAAAAATCCCAATACTTCTGAATAAGACACTAGTCCTTTTTTGAAGTAGTTCAGTTCCTTTTTCATTTTAAGACTTTTAATATTTCTCTCTTATTTAACCTGATTGTCAGAAGAACATTTCTTAATGGATTCCCATGGATTTATTATGGTCTAGGGTGATATAAACTTGTCTTTCAGAAAACCCCAAATTACTCTGAATATGAGAGAGTGGGAAAAATTGTGTACAGAACTGTATTGAAAACACATCATGAATGTATTGGCTTTGTGTGGCAAGGTTTTGGTAGCGGGGGGGGGTTACAGGGGTGGCTTCTGTAAGAAGCTGCTGGAAGCTTCCCCTGTGTTCGAGAAAAGCCTATACCAGCCGGCTCTAAGATGGACCCGCCGCCGGCCAAGGCCGAGCCAATCAGCGATAGTGGTAACGCCTCTGTGATAACATTTTTAAGAAGGAAAAAAAGTTGGGACGGAGGTATTCGGCAGCTGGAGAGAGGAGTGAGAACATGTAAGAGAAACAACCCTGCGGACACCAAGGTCAGTGAAGAAGGAGGGGGAGGAGATGCTCCAGGCGCCGGAGCAGAGATTCCCCTGCAGCCCGTGGTGAAGACCATGGTGAGGCAGGCTGTCCCCCTGCAGCCCATGGAGGTCCACGGTGGAGCAGATATCCACCTGCAGCCCGTGGAGGACCCCACGCCGGAGCAGGTGGGTTCCCGAAGGAGGCTGTGACCCCGTGGGAACCCCGCGCTGGAGCAGGTTCCTGGCAGGACCTGCGGATCTGTGGAGAGAGGAGCCCACGGAGCAGGTTTTCTGGCAGGACTTGTGACCCTGTGGGGGGCCCACGCTGGAGCAGTCTGTGCCTGAAGGACTGCACACCGTGGAAAGGACCCGTGCTGGAGCAGTTCGTGAAGAACTGCAGCCCGTGGGAAGGACCCACGTTGGAGAAGTTCGTGGGGGACTGTCTCCCGTGGGTGGGACCCCACGCTGGAGCAGGGGAAGAGTGTGATGAGTCCTCCCCCTGAGGAGGATGAAGCGGCAGAAATAACGTGTGATGAACTGACCGTAAACCCCATCCCCGTCCCCCTGTGCCGCTGGGGGGGTGGTAGAGAATCCGGGAGTGAAGTTGTGCCCGGGAAGAAGGGAGGGGTGGAGGGAAGGTGTTCTGAGATTTGGTTTTATTTCTCATTACCCTACTCCGGTTGATTTGTAATAAATCGAGTTAATTTTCCCCAAACTGAGTCTGTTTTGCCCGTGACGGTAATTGGTGAGTGATCTCTCCTATCCTTATCTCGACCCACAAGCTCTTTGTTATATTTTCTCTCCCCTTTCCAGCTGAGAAGGAGGGGGAGTGATAGAACGGCTCTGGTGGGCACCTGGCGTCCAGCCAGGGTTAACCCATCACAACTATATACATGATAAGAAACATCTTTTTCTTTTAAACTTAAGTTTGCAGAGAGGGAAAGCTGTTTAATTGCAGCCATAGATCCTCTTGAACTTCTCTTGTAGTTTCAGAGCAGGTTTAACAAATCTACCTTCTAGCTGCCTCCTTTACTCCAGATGCTATAGAATAAACTAACTTATGAATTTAATACACCTGTAAACTAATTAGGATTCTGTGGAAGTTTTGGTGGGAATAATTTCAACTGACTCAGCTTTCTCACCTGATTTACCATACAAGTGATAGGGCTGATTCAAAGGAAAAGGTAAGAATACACTGCTTGAGGAGTGAAGAGACCCTATTTCACAGTATGATCAGCTTAATCTGTAGTGAAGTAGTATTTTGAGCATCTGAGTTTTGTTGTAATTTTTTCTGTTTTACTAGTATTTGGTTCTAGGGAAGAATTTTGTCTGAAGCTAATTACAGCTGTCCTGGTTTCAGCTGGGATAGAGTTAATTGCCTTCCTAGTAGCTGGTACAGTGCTATGTTTTGAGCTCAGTATGAGAAGAATGTTGATAACACTGATGTTTTCAGTTGTTGCTAAGTAGTGTTTAGTCTAAAGTCAAAGGATTTTTCAGCTTCTCATGCCCAGCCAGCAAGAAAGCTGGAGGGGCACAAGAAGTTGGCACAGGACAGAGCCAGGACAGCTGACCCAAACTGGCCAACGGGGTATTCCATACCATGTGACATTATGTCTAGTATATAAACTGGGGGAGTGGGGCTGGGAGGAATTGCGGCTTGGGAACTAACTGGGTGTCAGTTGGTGAGTAATTGCACTGTGCATCACTTGTATATTCCAATCTTTTTATTATTATTGTTGTTATTTTATTATTGTTATTATCATTATTAGTTTCTTCCATTCTGTTATATTAAACTGTTCTTATCTCAACCCATGATTTTTACTTTTTTTTTTTTTCCTCATTCTCTTCCCCCATGCCACTGGGTCGGGGGGAGTGAGTGAGCCGCTGTGTCGTGCTGAGTTGCTGGCTGGGGTTAAACCACAACAACGGCACAGAAGAATCCAGGTTCCTGCAATGCAGAGATTTTGAAATGTTCTGAGTATCTATAACAGATAATATTTTGCTTAATGGAGTGACTTAACAGTTGACTTCTATAGCTTATAAAAAAAGTTCAGTTCCCTGTTTTGTTTTTCTTTTTATTTTTAATTATTATTATAATGCAATCATTCTGACATTTGGCTGTTGAATATTTCCTCCTACTTCTTTTTTCTTCAATTCATTTGTTTTAGCCCTTGTGACAAGGCTAGAGCAAACAAATATATTTTACACTTCCAAAGCAATTAGGTTGCTTGGGTTTTTAGTGGCTTTTAATTTCTGTAAAAGTTTTTATTACTTTCTGTAAGAAATGTCTAATACATGCCCATATAAAAAACTAATTACTTTCATAAGATCTTGTTGTTTCATATTCTGAGAGTCTGAAGTGGTATGAAAAAATGTCTTCCAAGCCTCCTTTCACCCTCCTAACCACATTGTGCATGTCCGTATATATATTTACTTATGGAGCTTTGTAAAATTAATTTTGTAGTTTGTATAGTTTTAACTCTGTGGATAACTGATTAATTAATCTCTACTGATGTGCCTAAATCACAAATTTCTGTGTAATCTATTTGGTTTCAGTTTTGAAAATTATCTGCTGAGGCTGTTTTGGAGATGCGGCATCGTAACTGATGTAGTGGTGTCCCAGTCCAATATCGGGGAAGGTTTCGATATGATCCCAAGAGTGAGATTAAGACACAAACAAGGTCAAATGCCATATACCCAAACCAGCTTTTATTATCAAAAGTATCAAAAGTAGAAAATAGTAGCAATAGGATAGAATGGAAGAAAAGGCAGAAATCAAGCAAGCAGTTGGGATAGAGTTGCAAGGATAGTCACCATCATGAATCCAGCAGCGTCCCGTTGGTCCTCAGTCTTCAATTCTTCGGTGGTGGGTTCACACCACGGCTTGTCTCCATGGTTTTTTATAGGGCATAGTTTGATGATGCATGCACATACATACTGTTCATGCACTGTTCACATGCTGCAGGTTTCATCTATCGCACGACCTTCGCACCTTCGCGTGATCAACACCAGAAACCAGTACCTTATCTCAAAGACTACAGTTTCCATGACAATGGTAGTCTCCACATTCCTGCATGCTTCGGGCGGCTCCAGCCCCTCTCCTCCCCTGGATGCCTCAGTGGCCTGGTAATTGTCCTTATTGGACAGAGGAGTGTCCTGCTTAAACAAGCCATCCCAGAGACAAATGGCTTGAGGTCACAGTTCAGTCTCTCACACCACCCCGTGGCTCAAAGATTGCTTCAGGACCCATGGCGGTTTTGAGAAAAGATAGTTATATAGAAAAGACCAGTAAAGAGCATTTCATACAATCCGTACTACCGATGGCATGGTTCGACACACGGTGCGAGTTTGTTTAACACCGTCAGGTGAAACAGTAGTTACAAATTGCATATTAGTTACAACGTGTTGAATCGATTGTATAAAACATAGTGGGCATGTGTGTAGTGGTTTAGTGTTTGGTGGGCATGGTTCATGGTTGGACTCGATGATCTTGAAGGTCTTTTCCAACCTAAATGATTCTGATTCTAATATGGAATGATACATAGTAAAGAAAACAACATGGCAAAACCACATAACAAGTAAAATAGGGTTTGCTTAACCCATGGACCACCAGGGAGCCAAGAAAACATATCAATGTCCCAGCCTTTCCATGTCTGGACAGGAACATGGGCCAGCTTTCGTATTCCCGTGATAATTTGTTTAACAATTTTCCTGCTGTCATCAATTTTTAAACAACAGTTAGAATCATTTAGTTTACTACAAACACCTTCTTCTTCGGCTAGCAGGTAATCGAGAACCATGCGATGTTGTAATATTGCTGTTCGCATTTGTGTGGCTTGATCCGCCAATAGATCAAGGGCACAGGCTGTCTCATTGGTAATGATCTCTAGGACAGCTTGTAACCAGATAATGCGATTTAGATTATAGACAGGTTTTCGAGCACTGCTAACCCACTCGTTGGGGTTCCAGGTGGCAGGTCTATAATGTTGTATGATATGTTGAGGGGTCCACTTGTCTTTGCCCCGGGTTTGACTGCTCCCACCTGCTATAGAGGTATCAATGGACCGCCGATATCGATTGAGATCATCATATACCTTAACACTCAGTCCATCCCCTTCATTCTCCGGGAGCAGAAAAAACAAGGGGTGAATTACCCCCACATAACACACTCCAGTCCAATTTGCTGGTAGCAGTTTGTAGGCATGTTGGCCACACACCTAATAGTGACCCTTTAAGGCTTGGACACCATTTTCAAACAAACCGGTAGGTGTCTGTGGTGATTGGAAATATGTTGTATTACCTACTCCTAGAGGATGATCCGACGGACCGTTCATCAATAACCTGTCCACGGTTTTTCCCACTTCCTCCGTGGTGCCCCAACAGATAGGAAGTCCATCTGGACCTATGCTCAAATGTCCCTGACAGTGGTCTTTATTATCACTTGACCACCAAATTTGAGTCCCATCAGGGAGCTAAGAATATGTTTTATCAGTGAATCTGCATTTCCAGGTACCGGAACTGCAGTGCCAAGAGCAGATAACATTAAGACAGTTATTAGACTGATTAGTGGAAGACCAAAAATGGGAAAACTGTTTCCTGTGCCCTGTTTGATTCACCCAAGCCCATCCGGGCCAGCGAGGTACAAAATTTGGAGAACTGGAACTCAAGAGGCGACAATATGCCTGGTCGTCCCTTTCTGGCAACGATGTGGTTGCCCTGTGGTTTGAACAATCAATCGGTCTACAACTGTCAGTGAGGTAATGGTTGTCATAAGTATAGGTCTAGTTGCACTTGCTATTTCCTACAGGGATACCACCCTTCTGTGTTCGGTTCAGACAATATTCGCCTTGGACTGGGTATTGTATTGTCCAGGGCTGTGTGTCTTCACCCCAATAAGAATCATTTTTGACCTCACTGTAATTACTCACTAACCATTTCAGGGGAAATAGGGACAGCAGTCCATGGCAGCTTTCCAAACCTAAGGGCCCACCACATATACCCAAGAATTAGTCAGATTAAAAGTGTTGGCCACTTGCTGGCCTAAAACCATAAATTCATTTTGCCACCCCAAGCCAAAGAGGGGGGCACAGGAGTTCCCCCAAATATTAAAGGCAGCGACAAGGGTTGACCAAAACAACGTCTGCAGTGGTATAGCAAGCATCCTATAAATATCAACAAAACAATCACTGACAAAACCACGCAGACAATCAACAGCTTCACATGTTCCTTCAGGCAGGCTCCAGAGCCTTCACCTGAAAGAGAAAAGGAAAATAGACTCGGTTTGTTCTAAGGAACCGGAAACAAGTTGTTATTAGAAGGATGGAATAATCCACCTGGTATTGATTTTATGTTCTTTTCCATAAGCATCTTTTGCTTTCGAAGCATACTTATTCATCGGGGTTTCCAGTACCAGAGGTACAGCCCTCACCGTGGGGAGTTTAATTAAGCCTGACAGATACCGTTCCGCAGAGAGGCTCTCTGGGCCACCCCGTCAGGGGGCGGAGTTCCTGCCAACACTGTTTTGATTACTTTAAATGGGCCTCTAAGCACTCTTGATTATTGCCGCTACAAACAGCCTCAGCTTGGAAGATGCATGTATCATACATATAATTATACCTATATATATATATTATGAATTGTATCATAATACCTAATATGCATCACATATTACTATTGTTATGTGACAGTATATAATTAAACAATATTGTTTCATAAAAACTTTTATTAACTAACTCTGTAGGCCTACACTATGGAGCACAGAGTATGCGTTGCATCATAAAACTATAGTGCATGCACACGCATACGTACATACATATATAGGTACATGTATAGATGCACACGTATGCTTACACTACACATACATGTCATGCATAACCTATTCATGCATATTATATCATATTAATAAAATAGTGCGGCTGTATAAATACACAAAAATATGTATTTATACATTTATATAAACACAATGCATATGCAACACATAGCACACACACAACCTACAATCCATGTGCTGGCACACAACAAACCAACACACAGCATACTACACAGTACACTGCATACCATACAACACAAATTCTAGAACACAGACTGCATATACCATGCTCACTATAACACAATACTACATACATCATATCCAATAAACATACACAGACACACACACAATACAAGGTATTAAATACACAGCTAGACACATCACAGCACTTGCTCAACAACAAAACCTCTTGTCTCATTTCCTAGTTGGTCCTGCAAAACTATCACTAGGAGCAGTACTCACAAGGAGTCACCCCTTAAGAACAGTCTACAAAAATTCCACCTAACCCTTTTCTGCTTCAATTTGTTCTTTTAATTCCACCACTTGTCCCAGAAGGGACCAAGCGAGGTTTTGGAGGGATTCAATAAGTTGGAATTTCGCAGCATGGCCACTCTCCCTGGCTTCTACAGCAGCAGCCAAACTAACACCAAAACCTGCACAAACAATCTATTTTTCCTTCCCTAATCCTACTCTCGCATCCTTCTGCAAGGCACTCATTCGATCAGTCACATTCTGCAAAATATACCAATCTCTCTGAACCCATTCTACCCCGGGCACAGAGGGTCTTGCTTTATGTTTTCTTAAAAAATCAAGCAAAGTTTCTTTCCCCAAAGGGTCAATTCTACTATCACTCATCTTGTATAAAGCGGGGAAGCGGTAATCTCAGGAAGGCAGCACATAAAGTTTCAAACACAACACAACACAAGCCTGCACCCCTCATGTTCCTGAGAGGTCTCACGTATTTGGGAAACAGTACGGCACTCTCATCTCAAGGGATCCTGCCCGTGATGCCAATTTAAATGTCCCGATCCAATGTCAGGGAAGGTTTTGATATGATCCCAAGAGCGAGATTAAGACACAAACAAGGTCAAATGCCGTATACCCAAAAGAGCTTTTATTATCAAAAGTAGAAAATAGTAGCGATAGGATAGAATGGAAGAAAAGGCAGAAATCAAGCAAGCAGTTGGGATAGAGTTGCAAGGATAGTCACCACCATGGATCCAGCAGCGTCCCATTGGTCCTCAGTCTTCAATTCTTTGGTGGTGGGTTCACACCACGGCTTGTCTCCATGGTTTTTTATAGGGCATAGTTCAATGATGCATGCACATACATACTGTTCACGCACTGTTCACATGCTGCAGGTTTCATCTATCGCACGACCTTCACCTGATCAATACCAGAAACCAGTACCTTATCTCAAAGACTGCAGTTTCCATGAGAATGGTAGTCTCCACATTCCTGCATGCTTCGTCAGCTCCAGCCTGTCTCCTCCCCTGGATGCCTCAGTGGCCTGGTAATTGTCCTTATTGGACAGAGGAGTGTCCTGCTTAAACAAGCCATCCCAGAGACAAATGGCTTGAGGTCACAGTTCAGTCTCTCACAAGTGGGGGACACTGTATTCTGGTGTGGGGACTGAGGAGAAAAATTGTGCTTAAACTTTGTAGACTGAGCAGTTATAAGTTTGATCAGTGTCCCAGACAGAGGTTGTTGTGTATTAAGAACAAACAGATATTGAAGAATATCTTTTCAAATGCGTCGTGATGCAAAATAGCTTTTCATGTGCACAAAATTTGTCTTCTACATATTAATTGTCATCTTTCACAAGTCATAGTACTCGTTAGCGTGTTATCCTTATTAAGCAACTTTTTATCTTAGGAAATCAATATTATACTGAAAATCTTTTTTGGTGTATTTTTAATATACCTCACCACTGTTTGATGCTTCATTGGATCTTTAGAGGCACTTTTCTGAAATAACTTGAACATTGTTAAATATTCTTTGTAAGAATCTCTCCCCCCAAAAAGCTCCAAAGAGATAACGAGATTCCATTATTGTAAAATACATGCCATTGTAATAATTTTTTAAAAATTTTGATGACAAAGGAACTTGACTAACTTAGCAAAAATATGCAAATGTTATTATTGGGGTGACTATATGTGATTCAAAAGAAGATACACTTTTTTTTTAATGATACGATTAAGGTTTGGAAATCTTAAACCCCAAATAGAGAAACTATTTTTTTTTCCCATTTTAGTATTTAAATCATACCTCAGTCAATATGTTTTTTTCTCATGGTAATAGTTTGCAGGCCTCTGTAGGCTTATTTTCTTTTGTTTATTTGTATAGGATTAGCCTAAATATATGGTGAACGAAACAGGTCAGCTTATAGAAAGTTACAAGCTACTTATTATGATAAGTAAAAAGACTGTTACCTCAGTATGTGTAATTAAAGGAAAAGAAAGAAAAATGAGAAATTACAGTGGTTTGTGGAATGGCAATTACATTTTCAATGGGAAGAACTGGAAAGAAAGATTTCTATGAATCCTTCATGGGATTGGATGGTCAGCTGATTGGATCATTACAGTGCCACTGAGCTCATTTAGAGAATACTGGGTTGTGGTTTTATGTACTTTTAATGTTCATTAACCAACTCATTAAGAGCATGACCCAAAGCTGAACAAATCAATTAAAAGACTTTCTATGATTTTGCTAAGCTTTGGCTGTGATCTGTAACACAATCATAACTGGTAACTTCAAGGCAGTATTTAATATTTTTTAAAATATTGCATTTGATTACTTAAGAAACAAACAAATGTTGTAATTCTTTGTCATTCTTATCTGCAGAAAAGATAGTGGTGAGAAGGAATTTGAGTCTGTTGCAAAATACATTCCAAAATATATCCCAAAGCTGCAGTTGGTCTTCTGCCCTGTTGTTTTAAAGTTAGATTTAGGAAGCTCAAGAAGTAAAAAAAAAAAAAAAAAATCACCTATCAAAAGATTTTTTAAAATTTTTTTAAAGTATTCCCCCCCGTGTTAGCATATTCCATTGTCTTCTGAATCATGCATTGCTCTCTGTACTGCCATCCAACACAAATATTGATCCTGATGAAGCTCCTGTCTCCTCAGAGCACAGGTTCCCACATGTAGCTTTATCAGGCAACACTGATAACCCCCATACAATTTCTATTTCATTGGATGGGAAACTCACACTTACCTCCTATCCTGGGTAAATTTCAGTGTAGTGGTGTGTGCTGTAATAGCCTTTCTTCCTTTTTATTTTTCTGACTGTCTTTCTGCATCTGTTTTTATAAAATGTAAACAATTTGGGTAAAATTAGGATAGGTTTTCACACTAAATCAGAACTCTCATTTTTCAAGTTAGGACTTAAAATAATTCTATATACTTTTAATGCACAGCAACTTTCTTCCATAATACACTTGAAATTGGTTTTTTGCTTTTTCTACCTGATTAGTAATATGAAAGACATTATATTCAACTTTGTCAATGCATAAAACTGATCTTTTCTAAGGAAGTGGGGCCTCTCTACTGTTAAACAGGAGTAAATGCTGTTGCATATTCTTTTAGAATCATAGAATAGTTTGGGTTGGAAGGGACCTTAGAGATCCATCTAGTTCCAACCCCCCCCGCCATGGGCAGGGACACCTTCCACTAGACCAGGTTGCTCAAAGCCCCATCCAACCTGGCCTTGAACACTTCCAGGGAGGGGGCATCCACAACCTCTCTGGACAATGTGTTCTAGTGCCTCACCACCCTCACAGTGAAGAACTTCTTCCTTACATCTAATCTATATCTACCCTCTTTCAGTTTGAAGCCATTACCCCTTGTCCTATCACTACATGCCCTTGTAAAAAGTCCCTCTCCGGCTTTCTTGTAGGCCCCCTTTAAATACTGGAAGGCTGCTATAAGGTCTCTCCGGAGCCTTATCTTCTCCAGGCTGAACAACCCCAACTCTCTCAGCCTGTGTTCATAGGAGAGGTGCTCCAGTCCCCTCATCATTTTTGTGGCCCTCCTCTGGGCTCGCTCCAACAGGTCCATGTCCTTCTTATGTTGGGGGCCCCAGAGCTGAATGCAGTACTGTCGTGGTTTAACCCCAGCCAGCAACTAAGCACCACGCAGCCGCTCACTCACTTCCCCCCACCCAGTGGGATGGGGGAGAAAATCGGGAAAAGAAGTAAAACTTGTGGGTTGAGATAAGAACGGTTTAATAGAACAGAAAAGAAGAAACTAATAATGATAATGATAACACTAATAAAACGACAACAGCAATAATGAAAGGATTGGAATGTACAAATGATGCACAGTGCAATTGCTCACCACCCACCGACCGACGCCTAGTTAGTCCCTGAGCAGCGATCCCCCTGCCCCCACTCCCCCCAGTTTATATACTAGATGTGATGTCACATGGTATGGAATACCCCCTTGGCCAGTTTGGTTCAGCTGCCCTGTCTGTGTCCTGTGCCAACTTCTTGTGCCCCTCCAGCTTTCTCGCTGGCTGGGCATGAGAAGCTGGAAAATCCTTGACTTGAGACTAAACATTACTGAGCAACAACTGAAAACATCAGTGTTATCAACATTCTTCTCATACTGAATCCAAAACATAGCACTGTACCAGCTACTAGGAAGACAATTAACTCTATCCCAGCTGAAACCAGGACAAGTACTCCAGGTGGGGTCTCACAAGAGCAGAGTAGAGGGGCAGAGTCACCTCCCTCAACCTGCTGGTCATGCTTCTTTTGATACAGCCCAGGATACAATTGGCTTTCTGGGCTGCAAATGCACATTGCCCAGTCATGTTGAGCTTCTCATCGACCAGCTCTAGTGTATTTTCTTAAACTAGAGCAAATACAAAGAAGAGGAAATAGGAGGGCTGAGGAAAATACAGTAGCCAAGATCTCTGATTTTCTTCTTTTTTCATTAATACAGCATGGCATTATATGTGACGATGAGACATGCCATTTTCATTTTATACATGTGGTCACAATCTGTAGAGTTTCAGGAAAAATGAAAGACAGCTTATGGGACTCTGTGTCCTAACTGAAGAAATGTTCTCAAATTCGTTTTCATGTTCAGCACTGCTTGTCAGTTTTATAGCTTATATGTTTTGGCTGCAGAACTTCAGACCACTATTGTTTTGCATCTGAACTTCTATCTGTGGGACATCACTCAGGCTTCAGGATTTTATTTATTGATGTGGAAATATGTATTTGAATAATAGACTCTTTTTATAATAAAAATGAAACACTGATATCTGAAAAAAAAAAGTCTTTTATTTTATTTCCTGGTGCTGGTAAAGAGAAGAGATGCATCAGGTACGAGTTACTTACCTAATTACTGATGAAGAATCTAAAAAAATTACTGTCAAAGATATGGAGAGGGGCTTCTCTGGATCACTTTCATAGATGTTTTAATGATAGCAGTTTGGTGTTGGTTTTAAATTAGTGAGAACATTAAAGGTTCTTTCATTGATACTAATGGATTTCTTAAGACATGTTCTAACACTATAAATGCAATTTGCTTATCTCTGCACAAATTTTCAGATCCAGTAAAGAGAACCTTGCCAGATGTATTTAGAAGTCCTTTGAATGATCCAGATTTTATTTTAAAAAATAAAAAGATATTTGTGAAAGGCAGTCTTTGTGGTATGCAAAGAGAAGGGTTTATCTTCCTGATCTGTTGTCTTTCCTCTTTTACGTACAAAAACCTTGAAAATTCTTGATAAAGGATAGGAAAGAATTTTTACTGTATTATGTGTCCCATTAATAGAAGCAGGAAATGTGATTTTCTTAATTTTAGTCTAAGCCAAAACTAGCTGAATATCCTGTCCCTTTATGACGAGATAATGGGATTTGAGTTACTATACCCTTACTACAGTTGAAGATAAGAAGTACATAAGAATCTGAGGCAATGTTGTAGGAAGTGCATTCAAAAGACTTTTAAATTATATTTCTGTATTTTTAATGTGGTCCTTTAAAAATGTTTTCAAAGGTCACACTTCTCTCCTGCTGTGCAGTGCTCTCTAGGATGGCAGTTATGGGAGGGGAAAACAGATTTTTAAAAAGCTTTAGCTTCAAGTGGTGTTTTGAAAACAATATAGCATTGTCATTAGAAATCTCTAAAAGCCTCTGTGTTTTCTCAAGAATGATTGCATTATTGTTTGTTTGGGTGTTTTTTTTTTTTGTCCCAACAAGCATGTTTTACGCAAGCAGAGACAGTATTGTTTTCTCCCTTTAAATAACTTAATATATTTTCTGGTCCAGATTTACTTTTAAATCTACTCTCAGTCCATTTAGAATTGAAGATGACTAAAAACCAGCACCTTTGTAAGAAATGGGATTTGCAATAACTGGTGTTGGGGGGGTCATCACTATAAATTTTCATCAATTCATTGTGGTTTTCTAAAAATCTGTATATATTTATCTTCCTTTTACTGTCTTTTTCTCTCCTGGTACTTCAGTATATCTAGTCTTTCAGGCTTGCAATATTGTGGTCAAATTTTTTGTCAAAACTGCACTCTCAAAATTCTTCACTTTAAAGCGTGTTTCTAAATTCCTTACTCTCACTTTCTGATCCCACAAGCAAAATTTATGCTTATTCTAATGTCTTCAGTTATCTTTTGTGATCTGTTTTCATTTGGTCTGCCCATTTTTCCTTCTGTTGTAATATGCAGAACACTGTTAAACAAGTCCATTCCTATTGTTCAACTGAGGTTTTTTCCTTTTGTTCCTAAACATATTGTTGAATGCAATTACTCGCTCTCTTTTTTCCACTTCACACGAAGTTAAAACTCAAATTGCTCATCTTCAAATCTATGCACAGTTTCCATTTCAGAAATTCTTTTCTGCTAGCTTTCCCCTCTCACATGTTATCATGTCTTTTAACCGTTAGTTGGCTGAGCACTGTTTTCTTTCCCTCCCTCCCTAAGAACAGTTGTTTGGGGTGAGGCCAGTGGTTCATCCAGCACAGTATTTTGTTTCTGACTGTGGCCATAAGCAAGTCCTTAGGAAAAAAGTATAAGAACAGCACAAGCATATATGATATACCTACTTAAGACTTTTTAATCTCCCAGCCATTTTCATCTGAGAGACTTTCCAAGCAGGATGTGGGTCCTATCAAGTTAACAACATGAAATGGATTTCTCTTCCATGAACTTGCCTAGTGTGCCCTTCAGCTCATAGAAACTTTTGGTATCTACAGCAACTCTTTGCAAGGAGTTCCACAGTTCAACTATTTATTACATGAAGAACTAAGTTGTTTATCTGTGAACATCATCCCCAGTAGCTTCATATCATGCCCAGTTCTCCAATCAGAATACAGAACAAAGTATTTATCCCTATCCTCTCTCCCTATACATAATTTTGTAGATGGGTTTGCCTCTCTCCTGCATTTATTTGCTTACATTCTGGTTTTCTATAAATTTGCAGTGTACTATCATGGGCTTGACCTAATTATGAAAACCTGAATTTAAAAAAGCATTCCCTGTTCCATAATGGTGAGTGATAGGACAACACAGAGAATCAGAGAGTTGCATAGGTTGGAAGGGACTTTCTGAGATCTCTAGTCCAGCCTCCTGCTAGAGCAGGTTGCTCAGGGAATGTCCATTTGGGTTTTGAATGTCTCCAAGGATGGAGTTTCTACAGCGTCTCTGGACAACCTGTTCCAATGTTCGACCACTCTCATGGGAATTTTTTTTCCTTACATCCAGTCAGAATTTCACATATTCTAACTCGTATCTGCTGCCACTTGTCCTATCCCTGTGCACCTCTGCTAAGAGTCTCGCTCCATCTTCTCTACACCCTCCTATTAGGTAGCTGCAGACAACAGTAAGATCTCTGCTTAGCCTTCTCTTCTTAAGGATGAACAAACCCAGTTTTCTTAGCCTCATCTTTGTGGCCCTTATCCGGACTCACTCCAGTATGTCAATGTCTTTCTTGCACTGGGAAGCCCAAAACTGAACACAGTACTCTCCATGTAGTTTTAAGATGGGGAAAATCACTTCCCTCAGTCTGCTGACAACTTTTTTGTTAATACAGCCCAGTGTGTGGTTGGCCTTCATTGCTGCAAAGGCACACTGCTGAAATGTATTAGCTTGTTGTCCACCAGGAACCCCTGGTCTTGTTCTGGAAAGCTGTTTTCTGGCTAGATAGCCCATCACCTATACCATTGCATGGGGTTATTCCAACCCAGCTACAAGACTCTGTTAAACTTCCTGACATTCCTGCCCGCCCATTTTTCCAGCCTGTTTATGTCCTGAATAGCAGTCCTGCCCTCCAGTGCATCAACTGCCCCCAGTCTAGTATTGTCACAACTGCAGTTCTCTATTGCAGATGTAGAAAACTCAGTTTTAGTAGCAGACTGGAGGTACAGGGGAAAAGGAGAAAGTCAGATTTGTGAGTGCTCAAGATTAAATATGTCTGAACAATGAAAGCAACTTTTTATCATCGGGAAAAAACTGCTAGTAATGTCATTAATAATGAATGTTGTTCAAACTGTATTTGAATGGCGACAAAGTACAGGAGAGTACCTGCTTGCTAAGGTCAGCGCAAAGCAAGATGAGAAAAAGGCCAAAAAGATGTTACTAAGGAGTGTTAGGGAGTTCTTCAGGTACCATAGCTTTTCTCCCACTCTGGGATCCTACGTGCCATACATACCTGATTGGCTTGCCTCTGCAGCTACTGAGTTTGCCATATAGCGTTTACAGGGCACTCAGAGGAGCTCAGCCAGAAGCATATTTCTCAGTTTCAGCCTAGTGCCTGCCACTTTGCCTCTCCCATAGCTGATATGTCAATCCTCCCATCCTCCAGTCACTTTGTCACCTTGTTTACAAGAAATTATATCCTTGGTGCTTTCAGTATCATCAGTTGAAAAAAATGAAGCTCCATGAACTGATTAGTCTCCTGTGAAGAAAAGAACTGAGGGTTAAATACATTCCGTGTTTCCCACTATAGTCAGTATGAAAGGGCACAACATTTTGAACTCTGAAATATACAAATTTTGTCCCTTCAGATGGAAAGTACTGACCAAACATTTTTACTGACGAGTGGTTACAAGCAGATATGGTTCAACTGGGATAAAGCATCACTGGTCATGCTGGAGATGTATGTGAATTAACTACATTTGATTAAGGCTCTGCACTTTCCAGTAATTTGGGATTACCTTGCAACTGTCTGTGTAATTTTACTCTCTTCTAGGATTTTATTTTATTCAGTAAACACAGGGGTTTCTTGCCTGCCATGCTTCTTTAGAATATATTGAGCTAAACCTGCCACTTATAATTTCTGCTTTGCTTCATCCACTCCAAACCCTGGATCACATTTTTAATCAAGTCCAGCCTCTCTCTTGTTCCAGGCTGTAGGACTTGCAGCTGTGCCTCCCTTCATCTGGACTGCAGGTTATAATTTCTAGCTAAGCTCAGAAGGCAAAAATTAACAGGGGAAACGGCAGCTGCAGCATGGAAAATTGGAGTAGGGAAGGGGCTGAAATTAACCCAAAATTATGAACAGAAGGTTGAAGAGAGAGGGACTGGACTTTGTAATCATGCATGTGAGTGGACAAGGGAAGAGAGAAAGAGACTGGGACTGACCAGAAAGCACAAGCATCTGGAGCTCTCCATAATCAAAATCCAAACACTACTTTAACTGTTGACTTTCCAAAAAATTAAATATAAAATCCTTCAAGCTGAACAAAACCTCAAAGATATAGGTTTTCCTATAATAGCGATGAAATTTTAAACTAAATTTTATCATGCTGTGTTAGCCTTTTGTATTGGATTTGCATGGCAAGGTTTTGGTAGTGTGGGGGCTACAAGGGTGGCTTCTGTGAGAAGCTGCTAGAAGCTTCCCCTATGTCCAACAGAGCCAGTGCCAGCTAGCTCCAGGATGGACCTGCCACTGGCCAAAGCCGAGCCAATCAGCGACAGTGGTAGCGCCTCTGGGATAACATATTTAAGAAGGGAGAAAAAAACCACAGGAACTGTAGCCAGAGAGAGGAGTGAGAATATGTGAGAAACAACCCTGCAGACACGAAGGTCAGTCAAGAAGGAGGGGGAGGAGGTGCTCCAGGCGCCGGAGCAGAGATTCCCCTGCAGCCCGTGGTGAAGACCATGGTGAAGCAGGCTGTCCCCCTGCAGCCCATGGAGGTCCACGGTGGAGCAGATATCCACCTGCAGCCTGGGGAGGACCCCACGCCGGAGCAGGTGGGTTCCCGAAGGAGGCTGTGACCCTGTGGGAAGCCCGTGCTGGAGCAGGCTCCTGGCAGGACCTGCGGATCTGTGGAGAGAGGAACCCACGTTGGAGCAGGTTTTCTGGCAGGACTTGTGACCCCATGGGGGACCCATGCTGGAACAGTCTGTTCCTGAAGGACTGCACCTCGTGGAAAGGACCCATGCTGGAGCAGTTTGTGAAGAACTGCAGCCCATGGGAAGGACTCACATTGGAGAAGTTCGTGGAGGACTGTCTCCCGTGGGAGGGACCCCACGCTGGAGCAGGGGAAGAGTGTGATGAGTCCTCCCCCTGAGGAGGAAGGAGCAGCAGAGACAATGTGTGATGAACTGACCACAACCCCCATTCTCCGTCCCGCTGCATCACTCAGGGGGAGGAGGTAGAGAACATCGGGAGTGAAGTTGAGCCTGGGAAGAAGGCAGGGGTGGAGGGTAGGTGTTTTAATATTTAGTTTTATTTCTCATTACCCTACTCTGATTTGATTTGATTGGTAATAAATTAAATTAATTTCCCCAAGTCAAGTCTGTTTTGCCTGTGACGGTAATTGGTTGAGTGATCTCTCCCTGTCCTTATCTCGAACCACGAGCCTTTCATTATATTTTTCTCTCCCCTGTCCAGTTGAGGAGGGGGAGTGATAGAGCATCTTTGGTGGGCACCTGGCCTCCAGCCAGGGTCAACCCACCACACCTTTGTAATTCTGGACTTGGAAACTGTAAAACCATTCTGTTTACATGTGTTCAGGCTAAGCATGAAAACAAGAGAGCAATTATTTCCTTTATGTCCACTTGTTTTTTGCACCAGTCCTCTAACTCTCACTTCTCTATTACATAAAAAACCAGCTGCTTGTCTTTCCCTCCAAAATTCATCATTACTTCTGTCCAGCTCACCAATGATGTCCTATTCCATTGCAAGAGATAAGCACCTGGCTTGGATCAGTCCATAGATGAGCCTATAATGCCTTCCTCTTAGATTTCTAACAAGTATTTATATTTTCTTCTGTCTCTACCTCTCACATTTGGCAGAAGCTATCTTTAGAACATCTATAGCTATATTTCATTTTTCTTGAAATCCTCCTTAAAACTTTCCTTATCTGCATTGTGTTCAAAATCTTGAGACATCAGTACTGCATACAAATTGCTACCTTATATGATGAAAAAATATTTCCTTATACTCTTCTTTTCCATTTGTCTTATTCCTCTGTTCGCTATGATTTCTATTAAGTTTTAAACTGTTTATTGAAGCTTTTTATTCTGTAATTTTACAGAATCCACTGCAGTGGGGCTGTAGTTCTTGGCTATAGCTTAGAGGTACTGCAGTAGAGTAGATGTTAAATAATTTATATTAAAAAATAATTAGTTTGAAATAATGAATTTTAAAAAGAGTTTTTTGTTACTCTATTTGCTTGGTTTTACTGTAACGCTATAATTCTTTGAATCTGCTAGAGGGAGAATTTCTACTTGTATTTCCCCAAATGTTTACAGGTGTCCCATTTGGTAAATTTTGAGCATTTTCTTACTGCAAGCTTTGCAGCTAGCATTGACTTGACTTACAGCAGATGGTAATTGATAGTCATATATCTCTTTAGCATTTATAGACTGTTGTCTGTTGTTGGATATTAAGAGAACCATGGACTTGGGTTATCAAGCACTCCTTGTTACTGTAATTTTTTGCTTATTTTTTATGTTGCTTTATTATGTGGTATTTATAGTCCTGAACTTAACTGTCCCAAGTTCTAAGCAATACATAATTAAAAAACCCACAAGAATATCCCAAAACCAACATTCCTTGCCAAAGAGATCTTATAGTTTAAAGCAACATATAGCAGCAGATCGATATAGAGATTTAAAAGAGCTACTTAGCAGAGTACCCTGGTGTCGTGGTTTCAGCCCAGCCGGTAACAAAGGACCACGCAGCCGCTAGCTCACTCCTCCCACCCCCCTCCGGTGGGATAGGGAGGAGACGGAGGAGAGAAAATAAAAAAAAAAACCTGGAACCTCGAGGGTTGAGATAAGGGCAGTTTACTGGGACAACACAAAAAAAGGTTACAACAACAACAACGGTACTAATGAAAGAATATACAAAAAAAAAAGTGATGCACAGTGCAACTGCTCACCACCCGGAACCCGACGCTCCGCCACCGAAAATCGAGAGAGACCTCCCCCCGGCCCCACTCCCCATTTATATACTGAGCATGATGTCACATGGTATGGAATAGCTCCTTGGCTAGTTCAGGTCGGCTGCCCCAGCTATGCCCCCCCCCACCTCCCAGGTTCCTGTAAAAATTAACTCTATCCCAGCTGAACCCAGGACATTATCCACCCCTTATTCTATACCATCTACATCATGCCCAGATCTTACATTTTCCAATCAACTACTACCACTTTCCTTGTCTTTTATATATATATATATATATATGTATATGGACATCCCCCCCCCCCCACACACACACACAAATAGCATTCCCTTAGTCGATGGGCTATCCCTCCAATGTGTCCATCAGTTTTATTTAGTCCATGACTTTGGGGCTCCATCTGTTGTAACAGTTCTTCAGGATAAGAGAGATGGTGTGAGGTGTTAGGTTATTGTATGCTGCCTCTGGAGCTTGTGGCCGGTACATTTGGTGCAACCCACACCCTTGGCCTGCAGGTCGAAGAGGCTGATCTTGAGGAAATTGCTGGGTGCCAGTTCAAGTTCTATCACTGTTGTACTTGGCTCAGTTTCAAAGTCCATCCTTCAGTCATTTGGGTAATTCTTACAGTAATACCCTTGATATGGCATATAGACACTATAGATACAATGACATAAATTGGCAGGTTATTTGGCAGTTAAATATCATACAGCCTAATTCACTGGCTATTCTCTCCCAAAATCAAATCTCCCTGAGGTACACATCGAACTTCCCCATCCTTCTGCATCACCCACCAGGTGTACCCAGGTCCCTGAGCAAAAACAACCCCTTGGATGGGTTTGTCTCTGCTTGAGGGGGGACTAACCCAGACTGCCTTTCCTAACATACTTCTCATGCGCACTACAGGGACTTTATCTCCTTCTACAGTATGTGGAAGTCTTGGTTGGGCAGGGCCAGCCCAATTGGCGGATCCTCTAGTATTACCTAACCAGGTGGCTTTTGTTAAATGTGTATCCCAATGTTTGAAAGTTCCACCCCCCATTGCTCTCAATGTAGTTTTCAGCAGTCCATTGTATCGTTCGATTTTTCCGGAGGCTGGTGCGTGATAAGGGATGTGATATACCCACTCAATGCCATGCTCTTTGGCCCAGGTGTCTATGAGGTTGTTTCGGAAGTGAGTCCCGTTGTCTGACTCAATTCGTTCTGGGGTGCCGTGTCGCCATAAAACTTTCTCTTCAAGGCCCAGGATAGTGTTCTGGACAGTGGCGTGGGACACAGGATATGTTTCCAGCCATCCAGTGGTTGCTTCCACCATTGTAAGCACATGGCACTTGCCTTGGCGGGTTCGTGGGAGTGTGATATAGTCAATCTGCCAGGCCTCCCACTGTTTATATTTCAGCCATCGCCCTCCACGCGACAGGGGTTTTAGCCGCTTGGCTTGCTTAATTGCAGCACATGTTTCACATTCATGGATAACCTGTGCGATAGTGTCCATGGTCAAGTCCACCCCTCGATCACGAGCCCATCTATATGTTGCATCTCTTCCCTGATGGCCCAAGGTATCATGGGCCCACTGAGCCATAAATAGCTCACCCTTATGTTGCCAGTCCAGGTCCACCTGAGACACTTCAATCTTGGCAGCCTGATCTGCCTGCTGGTTGTTTTGATGTTCTTCAGTGGCCCGACTCTTGGGTACATGAGCATCTACGTGACGTACTTTTACCACTAGCTTCTCTATCTGAACAGCAATATCTTGCCACAGTGCGGCCGCCCAGATGGGTTTACCTCTGCGCTGCCAGTTGCTCTGCTTCCATTGCTGTAGCCACCCCCACAGGGCATTTGCCACCATCCATGAGTCAGTATAGAGATAGAGCACTGGCCACTTCTCTCTTTCAGCAATGTCTAACGCTAGCTGGATGGCTTTCACCTCTGCAAACTGACTCGATTCACCTTCTCCTTCAGCAGTTTCTGCGACTAGTCGTGTAGGACTCCATACAGCAGCCTTCCACCTCCGATGCTTTCCCACAATGCGACAGGACCCATCAGTGAACAGGGCATATTGCCTCTCATTTTCTGGCAGTTTATTATACAGCAGGGCCTCTTCAGCACATGTCACCTCCTCCTCTGGCGACATTCCAAAATCTTTGCCTTCTGGCCAGTCCGTGATCACTTCCACAATTCCTGGGCGACTGGGGTTTCCTATGCGAGCTCGTTGTGTGATCAGTGCGGCCCACTTACCCCACGTGGCATCAGTTGCATGATGTGTAGAGGAGACTTTCCCTTTGAACATCCAGCCCAGCACTGGCAGTCGGGGTGCTACAAGGAGCTGTGCTTCAGTACCAACCACTTCTGAGGTGGCTTGAACTCCTTCGTATGCTGCCAATATCTCTTTTTCAGTTGGAGTATAGCGAGCCTCGGATCCTCTGTATCCCCAACTCCAAAACCCCAGGGGTCGGCCTCGGGTCTCCCCAGGTGCTTTCTGCCAGAGGCTCCAGGTAGGGCCATTCTCCCCAGCTGCAGTATAGAGCACATTTTTAACATCTTGTCCTGCCCGGACTGGCCCAAGAGCTACTGCATGAACAATCTCCCGCTTAATTTGTTCAAAGGCTTGTCGTTGCTCAGGCCCCCATTTAAAATCATTCTTCTTCCGGGTCACTTGGTAGAGAGGACTTACAATTTGACTGTAATTTGGAATATGCATTCTCCAAATGCCCACAACACCTAAGAAAGCCTGTGTTTCCTTTTTATTAGTCGGTGGGGACATAGCTGCTATTTTGTTGATCACATCCATAGGGATGTGACGACGCCCGTCTTGCCATTTTACTCCTAAGAACTGGATCTCCTGTGCAGGTCCCTTGACCTTACTTTCTTTTATGGCAAAACCAGCCTTCAAAAGGATTTGGATTATTTTCTTCCCTTTCTCAAAAACTTCTTCTGCCGTGTTGACCCATACAATGATGTCATCAATGTATTGCAGGTGTTCTGGAGCTTCACCTTTTTCCAGTGCAGCCTGGATCAGTCCATGGCAAATGGTGGGGCTGTGTTTCCACCCCTGGGGCAGTCAATTCCAGGTGTACTGGACGCCCCTCCAAGTGAAAGCAAACTGTGGCCTGCACTCCGCTGCCAAAGGAATGGAGAAAAAATGCATTAGCAATGTCAATTGTGGCATACCACTTAGCTGCCTTTGATTCCAGTTCGTATTGAAGCTCTAACATATCTGGCACAGCAGCGCTCAGCAGTGGCGTGACTTCATTCAGCCCACGATAATCTACTGTTAGTCTCCATTCCCCATTAGATTTCCGCACGGGCCATATGGGACTATTAAAGGGTGAGTGAGTCTTGCTGATCACTCCTTGGCTCTCCAATTGGCAAATCAGCTTATGGATGGGGATCAGGAAGTCTCGGTTGGTGCGATATTGCCGCCGGTGCACTGTCGTGGTATCAATTGGCACCTGTTGTTCTTCAACCTTCAGCAACCCCACAACCGAAGGGTCTTGAGAGAGACCAGGCAGGGTAGACAGCTGTTCAGTGCCCTCCGTCTCCAATGCAGCTATACCAAAGGCCCAACGGTACCCTTTTGGGTCCTTGAAATACCCCCTCCTGAGATAATCTATACCAAGCATGCACGGGGCCTCTGGGCCAGTTGCAATGGGGTGTTTATGCCACTCATTCCCGGTTAGACTCATTTCAGCTTCCAATACGGTTAGCTCTTGGGATCCCCCTGTCACACCAGAGATACAGATGGGTTCTGCCCCCTTATAACTTGATGCCATTAGGGTGCATTGTGCACCAGTGTCCACTAGAGCCTTATATTCCTGTGGGTCTGACGTGCCAGGCCATCGAATCCACACTGTCCAGTAGACTCGGTTGTCCCTTTCCTCCACCTGGCTGGAGGCAGGGCCCCTCTAATCCTGGTTAGAATATCCGTTACTCACTTTTCGCACACGTGAATCAGAAGTCCCTTCAAGAGGATCAGAAATGGGATCAGCCCATCTACTGCGTCTGGGGGACTGCTCACGCGAAACTGGAGCAGCAGCTTTCCAAGAAGAATCCTCTTTTCTGGTTGCTTTTTCTCGCAACTCCTGTACCCGTGCATCCAGGACTGAGGTAGGTTTTCCATCCCACTTCCTCATGTCCTCTCCATGGTCACACAGGTAAAACCACAGGTTAGCCCGTCGTGTGTACTTTCTCTCTCCTCTCTCTTGGGCAGAGGAGTGCTTACTCCTAATAGTGGCGATGCGGGCCTGTACAGGTGGGGAGAAGGACATATCCACTTTGAATTGCTGGAACTCTTGGGACAATTCCTCTACAGCTGAGACACAGGCCCGTAGGGAGGAAGAGAGACTTCCTTCGTATTGCCGGAGTTGGACAGCCAGTTCGTCCACCGTTTGTCCATAGCCTTCTTTCCAGGACATTACTGCCAATGAGTTGGCATAGGTTGGTGGTGCACTTCGTAGAAACTTCCGCCACATGGGTTGTGTGCATTGGACTTCATCTGGATCTGTGGGTGACTGTGCATTTTCTGGATCATTATAAATCACCTTGTATTGGTTTTGTGTGGCAAGGTTTTGGTAGCGGGGGGGGTTACAGGGGTGGCTTCTGTAAGAAGCTGCTGGAAGCTTCCCCTGTGTTCGAGAAAAGCCTATACCAGCCGGCTCTAAGACGGACCCGCCGCCGCCCAAGGCCGAGCCAATCAGCGATAGTGGTAACGCCTCTGTGATAACATTTTTAAGAAGGGAAAAAGTTGGGACGGCGGTATTCGGCAGCCGGAAAGAGGAGTGAGAACATGTAAGAGAAACAACCCTGTGGACACCAAGGTCAGTGAAGAAGGAGGGGGAGGAGATGCTCCAGGCGCCGGAGCAGAGATTCCCCTGCAGCCCGTGGTAAAGACCATGGTGAGGCAGGCTGTCCCCCTGCAGTCCATGGAGGTCCACGGTGGAGCAGATATCCACCTGCAGCCCGTGGAGGACCCCACGCCGGAGCAGGTGGGTTCCCGAAGGAGGCTATGACCCCGTGGGAACCCCGCGCTGGAGCAGGCTCCTGGCAGGACCTGCGGATCTGTGGAGAGAGGAGGCCACAGAGCAGATTTTCTGGCAGGACTTGTGACCCTGTGGGGGGCCCACGCTGGAGCAGTCTGTGCCTGAAGGACTGCACACCGTGGAAAGGACCCATGCTGGAGCAGTTCGTGAAGAACTGCAGCCCGTGGGAAGGACCCACGTTGGAGAAGTTCGTGGAGGACTGTCTCCCGTGGGTGGGACCCCACGCTGGAGCAGGGGAAGAGTGTGATGAGTCCTCCCCCTGAGGAGGATGAAGCGGCAGAAAATAACGTGTGATGAACTGACCGTAAACCCCATCCCCATCCCCCTGTGCCGCTGGGGGGGTGGTAGAGAATCCGGGAGTGAAGTTGTGCCCAGGAAGAAGGGAGGGGTGGAGGGAAGGTGTTCTGAGATTTGGTTTTATTTCTCATTACCCTACTCCGGTTGATTTGTAATAAATCAAGTTAATTTTCCCCAAACTGAGTCTGTTTTGCCCGTGACGGTAATTGGTGAGTGATCTCTCCTATCCTTATCTCGACCCACAAGCTCTTTGTTATATTTTCTCTCCCCTGTCCACCTGAGAAGGAGGGGGAGTGATAGAACAGCTCTGGTGGGCACCTGGCGTCCAGCCAGGGTTAACCCATCACACACCTCCAGCACGGCTAATTCCCTCAGGTACTGGATACCTCTCTCCATGGTGGTCCACTTGCCTTGGTGACATGTAACTTCATCCTTGAAGGGGTATCTTTCCTTTACACCTAACAGAAGTCGCCTCCAGAGGCTGAGGACTTGTGTTTTTCTCCCAATTGCCTTGTCGATGCCCCCTTCCCTAGACAGAGATCCCAACTGCTTGGCTTCCTTACCCTCTAATTCCACACTACTAGCCCCATTATCCCAGCATCGGAGCAGCCAGGTAACAATGTGCTCACCTAGGTGGCGGCTAAAATCTTTTCGCATGTCACGCAACTCACTCAGGGATAGAGATCGGGTAATTATTTCAGGTTCTGACTCTTCCTCCTGTTCTCGCGATGACCCTGGTTCATCTTCATCTCTCACTAAGCGAACTGATTTCTTTGTGTGTTTCTTTTTCTGTACAGGGGCGACTGATACTGGCACAGGTTGGTTCTCTGGTTTAGCTGCAGTATCTGTCTCCGGGGTTGGGGTAGCCACGGTGCCTGTTGTCGGGGTTTGGGTTGCCACGGTGCCTGTTGTCCTGTTTTCCATCTTTTCCCCCTTTTCCCCCTGAGGGTGCTGCCTAATATCAAGTAGTGTTTGGTAGATACTGGCCAGGGCCCAGCACAGTGCAGTGACTTGTACGTCTTTGGAATAGCCACAGCATTTTTCTTTCAAATATTCTACCACTTCATGAGGGTTCTGTAGTTGTTCGGGAGTGAACTTCCAAGCCACTGGAGGTGAGAAGTTCTCTAGATACCTGCCCATATCCTCCCACATGCCGTGCCACCCATGAATATCCAGCTTTGGGGCAGATCTCTGGGTGGTACTCTTAAAGACCCTTTTTGTAGCCCTAAACAAGACCTGAAACATATTCAGGAGGCATAGCACTAACAGCACACTGGCTTGTGCATCCCAAGGATATTCAAAATTCTCAAAAGCTGTTGTAATTAGTCAGAAGGAGAGAAGGGAGGCGAACGGACGGGGGGAAGCATCCCCCCCTAACTTCCCCATGGAGTGAGTGTAATTACCAATAAAATCCGATAGAAGGTGCCCGAAGTATGGAAATGATATCACTGCCTCATACAGATACCAGCTTAACCTCATGACCAGTGATGTAATCATTTCACAAGTCGACATTGCCCAGTACAGCAAAATGATAATCCCAATCACTCTCCCAGAGGTGCAAAACGTAACTACAGGCAATACATAGAGCACATAAGAACTTACAAAACGCCACCATGTAAACAAATGAATCAACATTGTGACTAACATCTATTTATCTAATATAAGAAATGCGTATGACAAATTTGTTTCAACACGCTCTGGCCAGATCTGTCGTTATCTCAACCCTTCCTGCCCCACGTTGGGCGCCAAGAAGGACTGTCGTGGTTTCAGCCCAGCCGGTAACAAAGGACCACGCAGCCGCTCGCTCACTCCTCCCGCCCCCCTCCGGTGGGATAGGGAGGAGATGGAGGAGAGAAAAGAAAAAAAACCTGGAACCTCGAGGGTTGAGATAAGGGCAGTTTACTGGGACAACACAAAAAAAAAGGTTACAACAACAACAACGGTACTAATGAAAGAATATACAAAAAAAAAGTGATGCACAGTGCAACTGCTCACCACCCGGAACCTGACGCTGCGCCACCGAAAATCGAGAGAGCCCTCCCCCCGGCCCGCTCCCCATTTATATACTGAGCATGATGTCACATGGTATGGAATAGCTCCTTGGCTAGTTCAGGTCGGCTGCCCCGGCTATGCCCTCCCCCCCCACCTCCCAGGTTCCTGTAAAAATTAACTCTATCCCAGCTGAACCCAGGACAACTATGCAAACCAAAGTGTGGTAAAAGTGGACTAGCTTCAAAATGCACTCCTGAGCCAAACTAAAATACAAATATAGATGCATCCTTGAACTGTGGGCATATAACCAGATTTTGTGGCTGCTGATTTTGCTAACCTGTTTTACAGAGACAAAAATATGTTTGTATTCTTTACAGACCAATACCATAACATGGATCTTATCTTGAAGAACTCTGAAATGAATGAAAAATTGTGTTTATTTCAGAAACATAAAATTTGGCCAGCTACATATAAATATAGGTTGTGTTTCTGTATTGGTTTTGTGTGGCAAGGTTTTGGTAGCGGGGGGGGTTACAGGGGTGGCTTCTGTAAGAAGCTGCTGGAAGCTTCCCCTGTGTTCGACAGAGCCCATACCAGCCGGCTCTAAGACAGACCCGCCGCCAGCCAAGGCCGAGCCAATCAGCGATAGTGGTAACGCCTCTGTGATAACATTTTTAAGAAGGAAAAAAAAGTTGGGACGGTGGTATTTGGCAGCCGGAGAGAGGAGTGAGAACATGTAAGAGAAACAACCCTGTGGACACCAAGGTCAGTGAAGAAGGAGGGGGAGGAGATGCTCCAGGCGCCGTAGCAGAGATTCCCCTGCAGCCCATGGTGAAGACCATGGTGAGGCAGGCTGTCCCCCTGCAGTCCATGGAGGTCCATGGTGGAGCAGATATCCACCTGCAGCCCGTGGAGGACCCCACGCCGGAGCAGGTGGGTTCCCGAAGGAGGCTGTGACCCCGTGGGAACCCCGCGCTGGAGCAGGCTCCTGGCAGGACCTGCGGATCTGTGGAGAGAGGAGGCCACAGAGCAGATTTTCTGGCAGGACTTGTGACCCCGTGGGGGGCCCACGCTGGAGCAGTCTGTGCCTGAAGGACTGCACGCTGTGGAAAGGACCCATGCTGGAGCAGTTCGTGAAGAACTGCAGCCCGTGGGAAGGACCCACGTTGGAGAAGTTCGTGGAGGACTGTCTCCCGTGGGTGGGACCCCATGCTGGAGCAGGGGAAGAGTGTGATGAGTCCTCCCCCTGAGGAGGATGAAGCGGCAGAAAATAACATGTGATGAACTGACCGTAAACCCCATCCCCGTCCCCCTGTGCCGCTGGGGGGTTGGTAGAGAATCCGGGAGTGAAGTTGTGCCCGGGAAGAAGGGAGGGGTGGAGGGAAGGTGTTCTGAGATTTGGTTTTATTTCTCATTACCCTACTCCGGTTGATTTGTAATAAATCAAGTTAATTTTTCCCCAAACTGAGTCTGTTTTGCCCGTGACGGTAATTGGTGAGTGATCTCTCCTATCCTTATCTCGACCCACAAGCTCTTTGTTATATTTTCTCTCCCCTGTCCAGTTGAGAAGGAGGGGGAGTGATAGAACAGCTCTGGTGGGCACCTGGCGTCCAGCCAGGGTTAACCCATCACAGTTTCTTTTCAAGATAGCTGTTGTCACCCTGAACAACCATATGGACCAGTTAACTAAATAAGCTATTTCATCCTTTGCAGTTCCAATTACAAATTTCTTCATAACTGATATTTTGTTTCTCATGTGGAAAACCAGATGGAGTTTATAGTATAATTGCTTGTAAATCCCCTTACTTTAATAAGAATTTTTCTTATTAGGAAAACTGGAGGGTTTTTTACTACTATATTATTTTATCATCATCGTCATAAACTTCAACTAAATTGGCAGTTCAGATTTTCCATTATCAGTAGAAACAATAGATTTTGTATCTAAATTGTGCAATCTATGTTATTAATAATTAAATGTTGGTTGTTTAGGCAGGAAAAAACAGAACAGCTGGAGAAGTCTCTAAACTAGAAGCTATGCTTTGACAAGCATCATCTATAATAAGAATTTACTAATGTAGTTGTTTTGGTTGCTTTTTCTGAAGTTCTGTGGCGCAGCTCTTGGAGTCAGCATGGGATTAACATGAAAGGAGATGTGTTTACCAATTCATTCAATCCCTGCAGTTGCTCTGTTTAAAACTTGGTGCAAACTTGAAAGGCAAAACATCTTTGCCCACTTCTGTTTGTTAATGGGAATAAGTACACATATAAATAGATCTCTTATTTCAAAATGCCTGTCTTTAGGAATTTTCCACATTGTTCTTTGCATATGTAGCAGGACAGAGATGACCCAAGGTCAGCACAAAATTTGAGTGCATTTTTATTTGTGTTACTATTCAGAACAGCACTTGCAAATATGTCTAAATTTCATAATTATCCAGTGGAATTCAGATATATACTTGAGCCTTTGGGATAAAAGGAGGTTGCAGGAATATGCTCTAGTATTAAAATGAGCCAGTATATCATGTGCAATCTTTCTTTAACAAGGAAATAGACGATTAAATTACTGTATCATTACTGAAACAGTCTTCTAGATGAATTTTAAAGTTTATCAGGAAGAAAGGAAAGAACTTTTAGATAATGTAGCTACTGTGAAAATAAGAATTGTGGTTTTTCTATAACAAATTTCCAATCAAGGACAGCTGGAAATGAGTCCAGAATGGTACAATAGAGCCAATTACATTACAATAATGTAGTTCAGTGTCTTGTTTTGTATCACGTAATTAATAGAACATAAAATGAACTGCTAAATAGTACAAATGTTGCTTTACACAATGTTATGTTGTCAAGCTGGAAAAGATACATAATATACAAAGGCAATTTTAGGCTGAGATCAACATTAAGAAAAACTGTCATGCAGAAACATGAGTACAAATTTTATATCCCAGAAATTCATTCACTCTCCAGGACACTGGAAGGGAAATAATGCCCTCTGGGGGAAAAAAAACCCCAACTGTTCAGAAAAGATGACAGAGACTAGTCTTGCCTAAACTCATGTATTTTAATCTCTAACTACAGTGTTACCACCAAGTTTTTATGTTATGCTTTATGTTGTGAGCAGAATAATACAAAACTCTGAACTTTCTTGGTTTAGCATCCATATTGGGGGGGGGGGAGTATATAAATAGTACACTGATTTTTGCTAGTCTTGGCCTTACAAAAAAAGTCTGTCAAGCGCATGTTATAGTTTACTGCTTTTTGAACATGTCAGTGTATAAGATCTTAAGATAAAGTATGAGGGATATTTAATTTGTGAAATTAAAATGCTGTGCATTTAAAATGCAGCTGGATACAGATCCAAGCAAGCCAGAAAATTTAGATCTTATTTGGTTTATCATTTCTGCTGATTTTTAACACAAGTAACAGTTAATCTTGAAGCTGCAGTGAGTATATAGCTGCCAAAAGTGTAGAGGTGAACGTGTGTGTTCAGTCCTGCATAGGGAAGACACATCTGTGATTTTCTGTCTTGTCACTAGATGTCATTATTCTTCTCAAGAATATAGCTGGTAGACATTTGAAAAGCTGTCCAATATTTCATTGAGTATTTGAAACATATTTAGGTAACATCAGTTGCAAAGAACAGAGAGGTCTCTTCTCTTCTTTAAAGAAAATGAGATGTCTTGGATGATTTGTTTTACTGGTTGTGATTTACTGCCTATTTGTGTTAAGTTCTGCACCCAGACAGCAGGAATGAAGGCTGCCCATTCACCTTGCTCTAGCCAAATCGCACTGAATATGTGAAGCGCTCTGGAGAAAGGGGAGTTTATACCATCACGGAGAGCAGCTAAGGATGAGTGGGACAGGGGAGAGGCTGGGAGACAAAGAGCCAGGGAGCCCATGGCATCAGGAGAGTGAGACACAAATTCTGAGTAGAGCAGGAAGTGGGACGCATGGCCAGACCAGAGCAATGGGAGAAAGAGAGGCGGCTCCTAGGGACATAGCTGGGGATGCATCATTTGCAGAAGCTCAGGAAATTTGTTGTTGGACTGATGATGAACTCTAAGGGAAGAACCCACCCTGTGGGGTGGGTCAGCTATATTGATGAAAAGTCATCTTTACTGATTAAAAGTCTTTCTGATGTATCTGATGTGCCTATGTCAAAGATAAAGTGCAGGCAGAGCTCTCAAAACCGTGCTCAACTTGGTCTCATCACCAGGCTATGCTATCTGACTCCATCCTCTTAAGGATGTGCAAAGGGCACCTACTTCAAGTATTCCCAAGGTACTTATTGGTCGAGCTCAGCTTTTCTATTTTCTAATTGACTGTCTTGGTGTTTTTGTCTTACAGTGGGTAGATAAAAATATATTAAAGTTATAAATAGTTGCAGGTTAATGTTACATGTTGTTGTCTTGCTTGCTGTATGCTAAATTCATTCGGAAAGAAGTTGGTTCTGAAGGACAAATATTGTTTGCCCAACATTACCATAAAAAGGGAACTACTACTAATTTCAAAGCCATACTTCACGTAAACAATTTAGTAGATATTTATATTCTATTGTTTCATGAATAAGAACAATTCAATCATACCTTAGAAAAGCAAATTCTTAGAATGTTTAAAACTGTTTTCCTCTTTCTTAGGTAAGATCCAGTATCTTCATTCCTATTCCTTCACTAGTTAAACCTTCTCACGGAGCTTTTCCAAAAATCAGATAGCTAATGCATATGTTCATAAGTTAAAGGCACACATGGACTAATTAGATCTCAAGGTCTTAAGACCTCCTATTTAAAATAACTAACACATAAATTTTATATGCTATAACATTAGTTTTTAGCTTCTAAACTCTGGGGGGGAAAAAGCAGTGACTTTCTAGATTATTTTATAGTAGGCAGATGCAATGGAATCTCAGAAAGCTATTTCAATATGAACATTAAATAAAAATATCATAGATGGTTCCAATGCAAAATATGTTACTTTCGAGTTTCTGTGAGACATCCTTTCTGAATAGAGTTCAGGACAAAACATGTGCAACAGATTGTTGTGCCAATTATATTAAATTACTTGGATAGAAGCATTTCTAACATTTTGCAGCCATGTTTTCAAATTTTTTTGAGAAATCCATCTATGCAGGATGCATTGCATGTTTTAAAATCTATTAATTTTGTGTTTATTATTGGTTTATATGTAGAATATAAAAATAATCTTTCACTTCTAAAATGTTTCTTGGCTTGAATGTATATATTCTCTCTCTCTAAATATGTGTGCATGCTTATGTTATAATTTAGAAAAATGTATAAGTTTCTGTACTTGTTATTGGTTGCAATGTAGGCTCTGAATTTTAAGGGGTTTATAACTTGAAGATAAAAGTAATATCAGTTCTATCTTGGCAAAAACAAATACAGGTAGAATTTTCCTTCTGTAACCAAAGTGAATTTTCATAGTGAAACTGATTAATATTGTTGCAAATTAAAGATTCAGATTCATAACTTATCCTCAAACTGGGTAAAATCATTAGCGTGATTATGTTAGATAACAGGTTTCTTTTGTTTGTTTGAGTTTTTTTGGGGTGGGTTGTTTTGTTTTGTTTTGTTTTATAAAGAAAAAAAAAAGGTGTGGTGGGGAATGTGAGTTCTTCATGCTGGACTACATGGCCCAGGTCACAGCTTTGACGTGACCAACAGTCTGCAGTTAATTCTGGTCTGGGGGTGTCTTAGTAGTTACCAAGAGAAATATTTCCATCTGTATAATCAATTAATCACCAGACCAGAGACATGGGTAAGAGACTCAGAGTTTCTTGCCTCTGTTATTTGCCCTCTGTTAATTGTCCTTTTTACTGAGCCCAAGAGTGCTTGAAACACTCCCTGGAATTAGCAAAGCTTTTTATAGTTGTGGGATACAGGCCACCATCATTATTATGCTCTGGTGGTTGCCATCAGCATCTTTCAAACCTATCAATAATAATCAAGTGGGTTTGAAATATAGCCATGGCTTTTATTTTCTTTTCTTAAATTGCTGCCTTGGTTTTTGAGATATTTTTTTTACTGTCTGATAAAATCTTCACTTACTGATGTCTTGAACTGAATTTCATTCCAGCATGCATCATACCCCCTTATAGTGCTTGCTATAAATAGGAAATCTGGAGCTCTGCAGACTGGCAAATGGAGTCAAAACTGCTACTTTGTTGTCATATGAGGAACATACCAGCATAGTTCTTCTGTTCAAGCTGGCCTTGGAGGTTTGTCATGTATCTGACATAGCTTAGCTAATCATAAGTGTTTTGGGTTTGTGTGGTGGGGTTTTTTGGTAGCAGGGGAGGGGGCTGCAGGGGTGGCTCCTGTGAGAAGCTACTAGAAGCTTCCCCGGCTTCAAGTCGGACCTGCCTCTGGACAAGGCTGACCCAATCAGCAACGGTGGTAGTGACTCTGGGATAACATATTTAAGAAGGGGAAGCTGCAGCAGGGGAGGAGATTGGAATGTAAGAGAAACACCTATGCACATACCAAGATCAGTGAAGAAGGAGGGGGAGGAGGTACGCCAGAGGAGGTGATGGCCCTGCAGTCTGTGGTGAGACAGCAGGCTGTCCTGCTGCAGCCCATGGAGGTGAACGGTGGAGCAGATGCCCACTTGCAGCCCGTGGAGGACCCCACGCCGGAGCAGGTGGATGCCCCCAAAGATGGCCGTGATTCCATGGGAAAGCCTGCACTGGAGCAGTCTGTGCCTGAAGATCGGCCTGCAGAAAGGACCCATGCCCGAGAAGTTCCTGATGGACTGCAGCCCATGGAAAGGACTCACATTGGAGAAGTTTGTGAAGGACTGTCTCCCGTGGGAGGGACCCCATGCTGGAGCAGGGGAAGAGTGAGGAGTCCTCCCCCTGAGGAGGAAGGAGCGGCAGAGACAAGGTGTGATGAACTGACCACAACCCCATTCCCCATCCCCCTGCGCCACCAGGGGGAGGAGGTAGAGAAAACCAGGAGTGGAGTTGAGCCGGGAAGGAGGGAGGGGTGGGGGGAAGGTGTTCTAAAGTTTGGTTTTACTTCTTAATATCTGTGGCAGGGAACCATCTGGAGACGTGAGCCGAGTAACAACTGGACACCGATACGGTTAAAGTTGTTCTCCCTTTATTGCCCAAATAGCGTGCTTATATACCTTGTCAAGCTAAACATCAGCTGTCCACGCACCAAAAGCTAAAATATAATTGGTTATACTATCTCTGTCCACGTGCATAAACATAGGACACAATTGGTTATACTAACTCTGTACACGCGCCTAAACATAGGACACAATTGGTTATACTAACTAAAACATGCGAAACTTGTCTCAGCCTAATTGGATAAGATAAACTGCCGAATTGAGATTCTTCGTGCCAAGTTCCCTTTATCTTGGAATGTGCACCTGTGTTCTTCTAATTGGCATCTGTATTGGTTTTGTGTGGCAAGGTTTTGGTAGCGGGGGGGGTTACAGGGGTGGCTTCTGTAAGAAGCTGCTGGAAGCTTCCCCTGTGTTCGAGAGAGCCCATACCAGTCGGCTCTAAGACGGACCCGCCGCCGGCCAAGGCCGAGCCAATCAGCGATAGTGGTAACGCCTCTGTGATAACATTTTTAAGAAGGAAAAAAGTTGGGACGGGGGTATTCGGCAGCTGGAGAGAGGAGTGAGAACATGTAAGAGAAACAACCCTGCGGACGCCAAGGTCAGTGAAGAAGGAGGGGGAGGAGATGCTCCAGGCGCCGTAGCAGAGATTCCCCTGCAGCCCGTGGTGAAGACCATGGTGAGGCAGGCTGTCCCCCTGCAGCCCATGGAGGTCCACGGTGGAGCAGATATCCACCTGCAGCCCGTGGAGGACCCCACGCCGGAGCAGGTGGGTTCCCGAAGGAGGCTGTGACCCTGTGGGAACCCCGCGCTGGAGCAGGCTCCTGGCAGGACCTGCGGATCTGTGGAGAGAGGAGCCCACGGAGCAGGTTTTCTGGCAGGACTTGTGACCCTGTGGGGGGCCCACGCTGGAGCAGTCTGTGCCTGAAGGACTGCACACCGTGGAAAGGACCCATGCTGGAGCAGTTCGTGAAGAACTGCAGCCCGTGGGAAGGACCCACGTTGGAGAAGTTCGTGGAGGACTGTCTCCCGTGGGAGGGACCCCACGCTGGAGCAGGGGAAGAGTGTGATGAGTCCTCCCCCTGAGGAGGATGAAGCGGCAGAAAATAACATGTGATGAACTGACCGTAAACCCCATCCCCGTCCCCCTGTGCCGCTGGGGGGGTGGTAGAGAATCCGGGAGTGAAGTTGTGCCCGGGAAGAAGGGAGGGGTGGAGGGAAGGTGTTCTGAGATTTGGTTTTATTTCTCATTACCCTACTCCGGTTGATTTGTAATAAATCAAGTTAATTTTTCCCCAAACTGAGTCTGTTTTGCCTGTGACGGTAATTGGTGAGTGATCTCTCCTATCCTTATCTCGACCCACAAGCTCTTTGTTATATTTTCTCTCCCCTGTCCAGTTGAGAAGGAGGGGGAGTGATAGAACGGCTCTGGTGGGCACCTGGCATCCAGCCAGGGTTAACCCATCACAGCATCTTTCTTTTTTTGTCTTCTTGTTTATTCTGTTCAAGGCCTTCTAAAGGCGTCTGGAATACTTTTGCGACCGTTAGCTAAATATGTGTCCGCAACAAATATCCTTGTTTTGATTTGTAGTAAATTAAATTGATTTTATTTCTTCCCCAAGTTGAGTCTGTCTTTTGCCCGTGACCATAAGTGGTGAGTGATCCCTCCCTGTCCTTGTCTCAACCCACGAGCTTTTCTTTATATTTTCTCCTCATCCCACCAGGGCCGGGGGGAGGAGTGAGCGAGCGGCTTTGTTACCGGCTGGGCTTAAACCACAACAATACGCTATAGTGCTTTAAACTATGAAAGCCCATGGCACTGAATGAACAAAAAGGGATTTAGATTCTTAGGGATTATAAGCATGAACATGTAGGAACCTTTTTAATTCAGCATTATTCTTTCTTGTTAGAATCACCAGTTAGAAACAACGTATTTTTCAAAACAGTTGGATTTGAATAGTTGGAGCTGAAACAGCCATATTTATTCTTAATAACTATATTTATTAAACTTAAAATTAGGCTGTGTTTCTATATTTTTGTAAGACAGGCATTTAGTTACCTTTCACAGAAAAAAAATTGTGAATACATCTAGTGCTGGTCTCTCCCCAAGCCTGCATGTACCTTTAAAGACAACTCCAAAAGATCATATATTTCTGTTAGCAAATCCTTCCCACAACAGTGCTATGATCTCGATTGCCTAGTTTGCATAATAACAATCAAACATGCAAGTATTTGGAGACAGTGAAAGGAAAATTTCTTGTGTTTCGGAAATGGATGGGGCACAGAGAGATGATCTTGACTTTTGCACTTCTCTGGCAGAGAGGCAGGGTATATAATTCTCAGTAAAAATATGTAGTATTAGGCAATACTGGATTCAATCAGTTAGCTCACTCAAGCAAGTTACCAAGCAGTGATGTACACTTTATCAGTGAGATGTACCAATATCAAAGATCTCTTGGATTTATTAGGTTGGGAACCATGCTGAAGCAGGTGATACTGAGAGCTAGCCCTACAGAAATAAGGTAGCAGCAGACATTATCAGGGAGACGAGATGCAGCAAAGTAGCTTCTGCAGGAGCTATGCTGAACCCAGCCCACCTCTTTCAAGAACAGTAAAATGTTTACAAAGGAAGAAGGTGAAAAATTTGTGGAGGTGCAACAGTAATGCTGGTTCAAGGGTTGGGTGGAGGTCTTCAGATAAATGTGATGGTACCAAAGGATGGTGTGGTGGGGAAGAGGAGAGGTGCTAGTTGCCTCTTAATCTTCAGGTGTTGGGAAGTGAGGAATAGGAGGACATGACAGAGGCAACTTAAAATAATGTAAAAAAGCAAGAAAACACTACATTATTATTATAATTTATGTTGCTTCCAAGTGCTACCAACAGATGGTGTGCATCTATTGCTACTCCAACAAAAAAAATTCAAACCCTCATGTCAGATGGGGGACCATGGAGTGAGACATCAAAGAAAGATCTAAAGATTCCTAACATCTGAAAAAGCTCAAGCAGAGGTTTGCATTATGATCTCAGAAAGAAAGGAAATACTAGCAGGAGATAGTGAGTTTAAGATGTTAACATAGTGAAAATTCACTGAACTAGGACTGAGATGGGAATTCTGTCAATCTTATGCTTTCAAAGCATCTGTATTGGGTTTGCATGGCAAGGTTTTGCTAGCGGGGGGCTACAGGGGTGGCTTCTGTGAGAAGCTGCTAGAAGCTTCCTGCATGTCCA